>NC_090253.1:584746-599746 GCF_037325665.1 Littorina saxatilis
TGTGTGTGTGTGTGTGTGTGTTTGCGTGTAAATGTGTGTGTGTGTGTGTGTTTGCGTGTATATGTGTGTGAATAGAATAGAATAGAATAGAATAATGTTTATTGTCATGAACCAGTAAAGTTATTGACACAACAAACAACAAATAATGCATTATACAATGCTAAAACAATCCGTAACAAATTTGCCAAGACGAACTTGAACTTCGTCTTCTAAAAATAAGTTACTTGGATTTTTGTTAGCATATTTCATATTGATATGTGAAGCATCTTCTTTAAATTCATCCCTTAATTTAACATATTTATTGCATTTATCTAGAAAATGTATTTCATCTTCTATGACATTGCATTCAATACAAAGACGATTTTCTTTAGGGATATTCTGATGTCTTCCACTTTCAATTTTTAAACAATGTGTGCTAGTCCTTAATCTGCTTAACATCTTTCTGTGTTTATTATTCTTAATTTGTATTAAGTATGACTGCATTTCGTAAGATTTACTGATCATAGAATAAAACTTAAGTCTGGAATATGTATCTGATTTTTCTTTTGTCCAGTATCTTATATATTCCTCTTGTTGTCTTTTGTCAATGGCAAACTTAAATGTGTGTGTGTGTGTGAGTGTGTGTGTGTGTGTGTGTGAGTGTGTGTGTGTGTGTGAGTAGTGTGTGTGTGTGTGTGTGTGTGTGTGTGTGTGTGTGTGTGTGATTAAGTGCGTGAATTCTTTGTTAGGTCATCTTAGTCAGATGCTACGCTATTTGAAGTGTCTTACACTCCTGGACCAGTGGCGAGCAAATAATTATAATCCTATGCCATTCAGTAAGTTTTCTCTGTCTGTCTGCCTGTCTGTATGTCTGTCTGTTTGTCTCTATCTGACTCTGTGTCTGTCAGTCTGTGTGTCTGCCTGTGTGTCTGTGTGTCTGTCTGTCTGTCTGTCTGTCTGTCTCTGTCTCTGTCTCTGTCTGTCTGTCTGTCTGTCTGTCTGTCTGTCTCTCTCTCTCTCTCTCTCTCTCTCTCTCTCTCTCTCTCTCTTCCTTCCCCCCTTCCCCCTTTCCGCCAACTCCATTTATCCCCCCATTGTTTCTCACCAAACGGGGTTTAGCAAAACATGACCAAAGAGTGTAAAAGCATCCCGAACGTTTGAAAGCCTCTTTCATTGCAGGGTGAACACTCCGCCACCGTCCCCCGAAATAGACCGTGTCGCTCTCACCTGTTCCAACAATCTCGCCTCACCTCCTTCCATGAAATAATAAGAAAGAAAAAATAACCGGCATACATCTTGCTCTAGTACCCTACTCCCTTCTACCCAACCACCACCCCAACTCTCCCCCCTCCCCCCTAACACGCACCCCTAATCCCCCGCCCTCCTCTCCCCGTGCCCTCCCACATTCGCATGTGAGTGAGGATCGAAGGAAACATGGGATTTCCTTTTGCTACTCTCTTCTGTCTGTTGCTACTCTCTTCTGTCTGTTGCTACTCTCTTCTGTCTGTTGCTACTCTCTTCTGTCTGTTGCTACTCTCTTCTGTCTGTTGAAACATATTCTCTTATTTTTTGAATCCCACTTTTTAAAGGCCGCAAACAAATCGAGCAAAAGTTGGTCTTACAAGAAAAAAGAGTCTCAAAACGGAGGTGAATTTGCAGACGCTAAGAACAAAACATCTGAAAGCAAAGATCTTAAATCGGTGAATCCTTAAAACCGAGTTCCACTGTACCACAGTACGTTCCTTATCACTCTGTCGTTTTCAGTATGTGGCGCATCATTCTTTCAAGAGACTTTTTTTCAGGTACTCGTGTACTCTCTCCACGCAGGCAGTAATTTTTTTTCACCGAAATCAATTTATGTCGGTGCAAGGATGTAGCCTTACCTTGGTCCGTCCACCTTCCGTCAGTTTTATCCAAACTTGTTTCTGCTGTTCTCTTGAACGTCATCTTTGCCGTGCGAACTTCATTCCCCCGCTCCACGATCCTTGCCTCTATTTTGAAACGTACTTGTTTTCCTCAAGTCTTCCCTTTAAAAAGAGAATACATCGATTGACCCAAACAATTAGCTAGATATTTTGCTGATATTTTGCCTGTGCTATTTTCAGAGTGTGTTGAAACAAGTGTGAACATATTAAAAAATCTACCGGGCAGATTTTATGAAACCAAATTAATTTTGAGCTTTTTCGATCTTGTGGGTCAATCGGTGTTGAACGTGTTTATTTCGAAGCCGATGCAAAAAAATGTATTCAATGTTCTATTACATTCGTTAATGAGTTATGCTTTGAGCTCTATCCCCCTTTGATTTTCTTGTTTTCATACGCATCACATACCCCTCTCCCGCCCTGACTACCACCCTCTCCCGCCCTGACTACCCCCCTCGCCCGCCCCAAGCCTTCATTCCTGGGCGATCCATTGAGGCTCCTCTCCAATCACATTCGATTTAAACGTCCCATCATCCCCCTCTTCTTTTCTAGTCCATAACTATCCATTTTGCCCATTACATACTTGTTGATCTTTACCCCTCTCTCTTATTTGCGTAAACGTGTTCCTCCCACCTCCCACCTTCCATCTACCCCCACCCCCATCTCCCACCTTCCATCTACCCCCACCCCCATCTCCCACCTTCCATCTACCCCCACCCCCACCTCCCACCTTCCATCTACCCCCACCCCCACCTCCCACCTTCCATCTACCCCCACTCCCATCTCCCACCTTCCATCTACCCCCACCCCCACCTCCCACCTTCCATCTACCCCCACCCCCACCTCCCACCTTCCATCTACCCCCACCCCCACCTCCCACCTTCCATCTACCCCCACTCCCATCTCCCACCTTCCATCTACCCCCACCCCCACCTCCCACCTTCCATCTACCCCCACCCCCACCTCCCACCTTCCATCTACCCCCACCCCCATCTCCCACCTTCCATCTACCCCCACCCCCATCTCCCACCTTCCATCTACCCCCACCCCCACCTCCCACCTTCCATCTACCCCCACCCCCACCTCCCACCTTCCATCTACCCCCACCCCCATCTCCCAAAACCAGCCCAACCCGCAACCCTTCTTGGGATCTCCTTGCTCGCGGGATAAAAAAGCAGTGGCTTCACAAAGTCCCGTAACTGCACCGGATGAGCAGAAATAACCTTCCCTGAGAATAGTCCTTCAGTGGTGTGTTCACGCAAGGTGTACCCACACAGTAAATACCCCCGGCCCCGCCAGTAGCACAGGCGCCTCGGGCTGTTCCGCCACGGCAGATTTAAGATGCAGCGCGTTTCATGTCAGTGATGGCGTCAGCAATTTATAAAAACAAATTATACAAAAGACCGTTGGGTCGAAATATCTGTGAATGTATTGTTTTGTCAATAACAAACGTTCCAACAACTTACCTTTCTTGTTTTTTGAGTCAGCAATTATACTAAGCCATGCCCCGGCTGTCAGTTTTGATGCGCATGCCACTCAACAATTATAGTTGGTGGTGTTTGTTTGTTTGTGTATTAGATGCAGGTTTTGTATTGAATCTACTTTCAGCAGAAGGTGATCATACAGATGGTGATCATACAAGTACAGTAGAAAGTGGTCAGTAATTAAATGCCTGCACGCTTTTTTTAAAAATTCTTTTATTTATCCCAGCGAAGCTGGAGGTATCCCGTGAACGCTATACTGTAATCGACTTGAGAAATGTGCATACCGAATAATACATGATAAAGAAGGATTCGTTGTGCCCGGCTACGTGCTACAGTTGGAGATGGAAGTTCACCAAAAATGGGGACCATACTAACAAAAATACGGTGGGTAAAATAGGCGCCCCCATTTTTTCAGCAAACGCCACCCCAGGCCGCTTTGGACGGGTAGAAATTCCGTAGTTTCCAAGTCTATGGATAAAGCTCGCGTAAGAAGAATACGTCACGGTCGAAAGTCTTTGACGTCAATTAATGCATCATGACGTCATGCCTCCCTGTAGTCTTTCTCTCTCGCGCAGTGTGTGTTTGTGTTCATTTTGTGCACATGTGTTAGTGTTACTGTGTGTGTGTGTGTGTGTGTGTGTGTGTGTGTGTGTGTGTGTGTGTGTATTTGTGCCGTGTGTGTGTGTGTGCGCGCACGCGTGCATGAGTCTGTACTCGTATGTGTGTGGTGTGTGTGTATTTGTGTGTGTGTGTGTGTGTGTGTGCGTGCGCACGCGTGCATGAGTCTGTACTCGTGTGTGTGTAAGTGTGTGTGTGGGCATAAGTGTATGTGTGTGCGTGTATGTGTGTTTGTTTGTAAAGGTGTGCATGTCCGTCTGTCCATATGTGCGTATGGGTGTGTGTTTTGTGTGTATGAAGTTTTTTGTTAGAGAGTGAGTGAGTGCGTGTGAGTGAGTGTGTGTGTGTGTGTGTGTGACTTGGTGTGTGTGTGTGTGTGTGTGTTTGAGAGAGAGAGAGAGTGTGTGTGTGTGTGTGTGTGTGAATGTGTGTGTGCATGAGTTTGTGTGTATGTTTGTGTGTGTATGAGTGTGTATATGTGTTTGTTTGTAAAGGTGTGTGTGTCCGACTGTCTATGTGCGTATTTGTTTGTTTGTTTGCTCAACGCCCAGCCGACCACGAAGGGCCATATCAGGGCGGTGCTGCTTTGACATATAACGTGCGCCACACACAAGACAGAAGTCGCAGCACAGGCTTCATGTCTCACCCAGTCACATTATTCTGACACCGGACCAACCGGAGTGTGTGTGTGTGTGTGTGTGTGAATGTGTGTGTGCATGAGTTTGTGTGTATGTTTGTGTGTGTATGAGTGTGTATATGTGTTTGTTTGTAAAGGTGTGTGTGTCCGTCTGTCTATGTGCGTATTTGTTTGTTTGTTTCCATAATTATCAGGGCGGTGCTGCTTTGAGATATAACGTGCGCCACACAAAAGGCAGAAGTCGCAGCACAGGCTTCATGTCTCACCCAGTCGCATTATTCTGACACCGGACCAACCAGTCCTAGCATGCACTAACCCCATAATGCCAGCCGCCAGGCGGAGCAGCCACTAGATTGCCAATTTTAAAGTCTTAGGTATGACCCGGCCTGGGTTCTAACCCACGACCTCCCGATCACGGGGCGGACGCCTTACCACTAGGCCAACCGTGTATGTGCGTATGAGTGTGTGTATTGTGTGTATGAGATTTGTGTGAGTCAATGTGTGTGTGTGTGTGTGTGTGTGTCTGTGGGTGTGTGCGTGCGTACATGCGTGCGTATGTACATGTGTGTGTGTGTGTGTGTGTGTGTGTGTGTATGTGTTTGTGTGTGTGTGTGTTGGTGTGTGTCTGTTTGTATAAGAGATAAAGAGAGAGAGAGAAAGAGAGAGAGAGAGAGAGAGAGAGAGAGAGAGAGAGAGAGAGAGAGAGAGAGAGAGAGAGTGGGTAGGTTTGTGTTTGTGCGTGTGCGTAAGTGTATGTGTGTGTATATGTGTGTTTGTTTGTAAAGGTGTGTATGTCCGTCTGTCTATATGTGCGTATGGGGGTGTGTTTTGTGTGTACAGTGAAGTGTGTGTGAGAGAGTGAGTGAGTGCGTGTGAGTGAGTGTGTATGTGTGTACGTGTGTACGTGTGTAACTTGGGTGTGTGTGTGTGTGTGTGTGTGTGTGTGTGTGTGTGTGTGTGTGTGTGTGTGTGTTCGTGTGTGTGTGTTTGAGAGAGAGTGAGAGCGAGAGAGAGACAGAGAGAGAGAGATAGAGAGAGAGAGAGAGAGAGAGAGAGAGAGAGAGAGAGAGAGAGAGAGAGAGAGAGAGAGAGAGAGAGAGAGAGAGAGAGAGAGGTTTGTCTTTCGCTGGGGTATGCAGTGCCTTGGCGTTGCACATCTACTTAATTTATTTATTTTTTTTCATCCTCTCTTGCTTGTCCCGACGCTTGTTCCTTCTCCCAGTATGCTCTCACGCCGCCCCGTCCCAGCACTCACTGCAACATCCACCCCTGAACTTCGTTCCGCCGCCAGACTTGTGGAATTAATGAGTCAACCAGTGTTGGTCAGACACCTGGGCACCCTCACAAATTTACAGACACGCCAGGGAAGGATGCCTGCACGCTTACCGGCGGGTCATGAGGCCATGCAATGAATGACACATGCATTCGGCACCAAGCCGGTACATTGTTACAGCCTGACTGCACGGTGCATATACTGAATATCTAGATCACGTAATTCCATAGCCACAATCTACACAATTAAAACGACAAACAGTATCAAATATCAGAAATCTCTGTCGACCAGCATTTCCACTGCGAAAAGGTCGACCGTTTTTCGACAGCCTATGTTTGTGTCATTGACATAAAAAGCGCTGCATCTTACATCTGCCGTTCTTGACACGAGTTACCTGGTCCACGATCGCTCAGGTGTGGGGGCGGACGGCGTTTTTGACTGAAGGCAGCCATCTTGCTGACGTCAGAAGGGGAAAAGCAGATGGCGGCACACAAGAAATGATGCGGGGAATGACGAAGGCGCCAGAGGGGGGAACTAAACTACGTCACGGCAAAAATAAACCGCCAAGCTTTTTCCCTTTCTCAATGAAGAAGGAGAGCTTATAGGTGCGGTAGGTAAGCGTGCTTACGGAAGCAAGAACACAACTTTGTTTGAATACGTGTTGTTTTCTCAGCAAAATGTGTTTATGAAAAGATTAGCGAGGCTTCTTTCCTTTGCCATCACTATCTACGCACAGAAAGCTGTCAGTTTTAATAAGGAAGGGAAGAAAATAGGGGGAGGGATTTATGCGAGAAAGAATAAACAAGCGGTCGCGGGCGTCATTGCTAATGCTTAGACGTTTCCGCTAAATCAGAGGCCTGGGTGGCCGAGTGGTAACGCACTTGCGCTCGGAAGCGAGAGGTTGCAAGTTTGACCCTGGGTCAGGGCGTTAGCAATTTTCTCCCCCCTTTCCTAACCTAGGTGGTGGGTTCAAGTGCTAGTCTTTCGGATGAGACGAAAAACCGAGGTCCCTTCGTGTACACTACATTGGGGTGTGCACGTTAAAGATCCCACGATTGACAAAAGGGTCTTTCCTGGCAAAATTGTATAGGCATAGATAAAAATGTCCACCAAAATACCCGTGTGACTTGGAATAATAGGCCGTGAAAAGTAGGATATGCGCCGAAATGGCTGCGATCTGCTGGCCGATGTGAATGCGTGATGTATTGTGTAAAAAAAATTCCATCTCACACGGCATAAATAAATCCCTGCGCCTTGAATAATTATGTGCGCGATATAAATTGCATAAAAAAAAATTAAAAATAATCCCTGCGCTTAGAACTGTACCCACGGAATACGCGCGATATAAGCCTCATATTGATTGATTGATTGAAATCATGAGAGTGTTTCAAAAATGTGAACTGACATCATAACGTCAATGCCAATGAAAAGAAAGGTAACCAAGTTGCTCAATAGCATTTCAACACACGCTGAAATGCCAGACAAGTTACTGGCTTACTCCCGTATTCAGTAGGATTGTTTACATCTTGCATTTTCAAAACTGAATCAAAGCATAGATTTTCGTTTCAAAGTGAACAGAATTGTCAACACATGCAAACAGCGACTTGTCACAAGAAAATCTGAACACGAAAATAGTTATTGCTAGAAAACAAAGAACACATAGGAATGTGTCAACAAGAAAGAAGGGACACATGGACAGTTGCTGCTAGAACAAGAGAACACACAGGAACGTGTCAATAGAAAGAAGGAACACATGGACAGTTGCTGCTAGAACAAGAGAACACACAGGAACGTGTCAATAGAAAGAAGGGACACATGGACAGTTGCTGCTAGAACAAGAGAACACACAGGAACGTGTCAATAGAAAGAAGGAACACATGGACAGTTGCTGCTAGAACAAGAGAACACACAGGAACGTGTCAATAGAAAGAAGGGACACATGGACAGTTGCTGCTAGAACAAGAGAACACACAGGAACGTGTCAATAGAAAGAAGGGACACAGGGACAGTTGCTGCTAGAACAAGAGAACACACAGGAACGTGTCAATAGAAAGAAGGGACACAGGGACAGTTGCTGCTAGAACAAGAGAACACACAGGAACGTGTCAACAAGAAAGAAGGGACACAGGGACAGTTGCTGCTAGAACAAGAGAACACACAGGAACGTGTCAATAGAAAGAAGGGACACATGGACAGTTGCTGCTAGAACAAGAGAACACACAGGAACGTGTCAACAAGAAAGAAGGGACACATGGACAGTTGCTGCTAGAACAAGAGAACACACAGGAACGTGTCAATAGAAAGAAGGGACACAGGGACAGTTGCTGCTAGAACAAGAGAACACACAGGAATGTGTCAACAAGAAAGAAGGAACACAGGGACAGTTGCTGCTAGAACAAGAGAACACACAGGAACGTGTCAACAAGAAAGAAGGGACACAGGGACAGTTGCTGCTAGAACAAGAGAACACACAGGAACGTGTCAATAGAAAGAAGGAACACATGGACAGTTGCTGCTAGAACAAGAGAACACACAGGAACGTGTCAACAAGAAAGAAGGGACACAGGGACAGTTGCTGTTAGAACAAGAGAACACACAGGAACGTGTCAATAGAAAGAAGGGACACATGGACAGTTGCTGCTAGAACAAGAGAACACACAGGAACGTGTCAATAGAAAGAAGGAACACATGGACAGTTGCTGCTAGAACAAGAGAACACACAGGAACGTGTCAATAGAAAGAAGGGACACAGGGACAGTTGCTGCTAGAACAAGAGAACACACAGGAACGTGTCAATAGAAAGAAGGGACACAGGGACAGTTGCTGCTAGAACAAGAGAACACACAGGAACGTGTCAACAAGAAAGAAGGGACACAGGGACAGTTGCTGCTAGAACAAGAGAACACACAGGAACGTGTCAATAGAAAGAAGGGACACAGGGACAGTTGCTGCTAGAACAAGAGAACACACAGGAACGTGTCAATAGAAAG
Organism: Littorina saxatilis; assembly: GCF_037325665.1. Classification (NCBI taxonomy): domain Eukaryota; kingdom Metazoa; phylum Mollusca; class Gastropoda; order Littorinimorpha; family Littorinidae; genus Littorina; species Littorina saxatilis. The sequence goes on from NC_090253.1 coordinate 593,650, forward strand.
AAGGGACACATGGACAGTTGCTGCTAGAACAAGAGAACACACAGGAACGTGTCAATAGAAAGAAGGGACACAGGGACAGTTGCTGCTAGAACAAGAGAACACACAGGAACGTGTCAATAGAAAGAAGGGACACAGGGACAGTTGCTGCTAGAACAAGAGAACACACAGGAATGTGTCAACAAGAAAGAAGGAACACAGGGACAGTTGCTGCTAGAACAAGAGAACACATAGGAATGTGTCAACAAGAAAGAAGGGACACAGGGACAGTTGCTGTTAGAACAAGAGAACACACAGGAACGTGTCAACAAGAAAGAAGGGACACAGGGACAGTTGCTGCTAGAACAAGAGAACACACAGGAATGTGTCAACAAGAAAGAAGGAACACAGGGACAGTTGCTGCTAGAACAAGAGAACACACAGGAACGTGTCAACAAGAAAGAAGGAACACATGGACAGTTGCTGCTAGAACAAGAGAACACATAGGAACGTGTCAATAGAAAGAAGGGACACATGGACAGTTGCTGCTAGAACAAGAGAACACACAGGAACGTGTCAATAGAAAGAAGGGACACATAGACAGTTGCTGCTAGAACAAGAGAACACACAGGAACGTGTCAATAGAAAGAAGGGACACAGGGACAGTTGCTGCTAGAACAAGAGAACACACAGGAACGTGTCAACAAGAAAGAAGGGACACATGGACAGTTGCTGCTAGAACAAGAGAACACACAGGAACGTGTCAACAAGAAAGAAGGGACACATGGACAGTTGCTGCTAGAACAAGAGAACACACAGGAACGTGTCAACAAGAAAGAAGGGACACAGGGACAGTTGCTGCTAGAACAAGAGAACACATAGGAATGTGTCAACAAGAAAGAAGGGACACATGGACAGTTGCTGCTAGAACAAGAGAACACACAGGAATGTGTCAACAAGAAAGAAGGGACACAGGGACAGTTGCTGCTAGAACAAGAGAACACACAGGAACGTGTCAACAAGAAAGAAGGAACACAGGGACAGTTGCTGCTAGAACAAGAGAACACACAGGAACGTGTCAACAAGAAAGAAGGGACACATGGACAGTTGCTGCTAGAACAAGAGAACACACAGGAATGTGTCAATAGAAAGAAGGGACACAGGGACAGTTGCTGCTAGAACAAGAGAACACACAGGAATGTGTCAATAGAAAGAAGGGACACATGGACAGTTGCTGCTAGAACAAGAGAACACACAGGAACGTGTCAATAGAAAGAAGGGACACATGGACAGTTGCTGCTAGAACAAGAGAACACACAGGAACGTGTCAATAGAAAGAAGGGACACATGGACAGTTGCTGTTAGAACAAGAGAACACACAGGAACGTGTCAATAGAAAGAAGGGACACAGGGACAGTTGCTGCTAGAACAAGAGAACACACAGGAACGTGTCAATAGAAAGAAGGGACACATGGACAGTTGCTGCTAGAACAAGAGAACACACAGGAACGTGTCAATAGAAAGAAGGGACACAGGGACAGTTGCTGCTAGAACAAGAGAACACACAGGAACGTGTCAATAGAAAGAAGGAACACAGGGACAGTTGCTGCTAGAACAAGAGAACACACAGGAACGTGTCAATAGAAAGAAGGAACACAGGGACAGTTGCTGCTAGAACAAGAGAACACATAGGAACGTGTCAACAAGAAAGAAGGGACACATGGACAGTTGCTGCTAGAACAAGAGAACACACAGGAACGTGTCAATAGAAAGAAGGGACACAGGGACAGTTGCTGCTAGAACAAGAGAACACACAGGAACGTGTCAATAGAAAGAAGGGACACATGGACAGTTGCTGCTAGAACAAGAGAACACACAGGAACGTGTCAACAAGAAAGAAGGGACACAGGGACAGTTGCTGCTAGAACAAGAGAACACACAGGAACGTGTCAATAGAAAGAAGGGACACAGGGACAGTTGCTGCTAGAACAAGAGAACACACAGGAACGTGTCAATAGAAAGAAGGGACACAGGGACAGTTGCTGCTAGAACAAGAGAACACACAGGAACGTGTCAACAAGAAAGAAGGGACACATGGACAGTTGCTGCTAGAACAAGAGAACACACAGGAATGTGTCAACAAGAAAGAAGGAACACATGGACAGTTGCTGCTAGAACAAGAGAACACACAGGAACGTGTCAACAAGAAAGAAGGAACACATGGACAGTTGCTGCTAGAACAAGAGAACACACAGGAATGTGTCAATAGAAAGAAGGAACACATGGACAGTTGCTGCTAGAACAAGAGAACACACAGGAACGTGTCAATAGAAAGAAGGGACACATGGACAGTTGCTGCTAGAACAAGAGAACACACAGGAACGTGTCAATAGAAAGAAGGGACACATGGACAGTTGCTGCTAGAACAAGAGAACACACAGGAATGTGTCAATAGAAAGAAGGAACACATGGACAGTTGCTGCTAGAACAAGAGAACACACAGGAATGTGTCAATAGAAAGAAGGGACACAGGGACAGTTGCTGCTAGAACAAGAGAACACACAGGAATGTGTCAATAGAAAGAAGGGACACAGGGACAGTTGCTGCTAGAACAAGAGAACACACAGGAATGTGTCAATAGAAAGAAGGAACACAGGGACAGTTGCTGCTAGAACAAGAGAACACACAGGAACGTGTCAATAGAAAGAAGGAACACATGGACAGTTGCTGCTAGAACAAGAGAACACACAGGAACGTGTCAACAAGAAAGAAGGGACACAGGGACAGTTGCTGCTAGAACAAGAGAACACACAGGAACGTGTCAATAGAAAGAAGGGACACAGGGACAGTTGCTGCTAGAACAAGAGAACACACAGGAACGTGTCAATAGAAAGAAGGGACACATGGACAGTTGCTGCTAGAACAAGAGAACACACAGGAACGTGTCAACAAGAAAGAAGGGACACATGGACAGTTGCTGCTAGAACAAGAGAACACACAGGAATGTGTCAACAAGAAAGAAGGGACACATGGACAGTTGCTGCTAGAACAAGAGAACACACAGGAACGTGTCAATAGAAAGAAGGAACACAGGGACAGTTGCTGCTAGAACAAGAGAACACACAGGAACGTGTCAATAGAAAGAAGGGACACATGGACAGTTGCTGCTAGAACAAGAGAACACACAGGAACGTGTCAATAGAAAGAAGGGACACATGGACAGTTGCTGTTAGAACAAGAGAACACATAGGAATGTGTCAACAAGAAAGAAGGGACACATGGACAGTTGCTGCTAGAACAAGAGAACACACAGGAACGTGTCAATAGAAAGAAGGGACACATGGACAGTTGCTGCTAGAACAAGAGAACACACAGGAACGTGTCAATAGAAAGAAGGGACACAGGGACAGTTGCTGCTAGAACAAGAGAACACACAGGAACGTGTCAACAAGAAAGAAGGGACACATGGACAGTTGCTGCTAGAACAAGAGAACACACAGGAACGTGTCAACAAGAAAGAAGGAACACATGGACAGTTGCTGCTAGAACAAGAGAACACATAGGAATGTGTCAACAAGAAAGAAGGGACACAGGGACAGTTGCTGCTAGAACAAGAGAACACACAGGAACGTGTCAACAAGAAAGAAGGAACACAGGGACAGTTGCTGCTAGAACAAGAGAACACACAGGAACGTGTCAACAAGAAAGAAGGAACACAGGGACAGTTGCTGCTAGAACAAGAGAACACACAGGAATGTGTCAACAAGAAAGAAGGAACACATGGACAGTTGCTGCTAGAACAAGAGAACACACAGGAACGTGTCAACAAGAAAGAAGGGACACAGGGACAGTTGCTGCTAGAACAAGAGAACACACAGGAACGTGTCAATAGAAAGAAGGGACACAGGGACAGTTGCTGCTAGAACAAGAGAACACACAGGAACGTGTCAACAAGAAAGAAGGAACACAGGGACAGTTGCTGCTAGAACAAGAGAACACACAGGAACGTGTCAACAAGAAAGAAGGGACACATGGACAGTTGCTGCTAGAACAAGAGAACACACAGGAACGTGTCAACAAGAAAGAAGGGACACAGGGACAGTTGCTGCTAGAACAAGAGAACACACAGGAACGTGTCAATAGAAAGAAGGGACACAGGGACAGTTGCTGCTAGAACAAGAGAACACACAGGAATGTGTCAACAAGAAAGAAGGGACACAGGGACAGTTGCTGCTAGAACAAGAGAACACACAGGAACGTGTCAATAGAAAGAAGGGACACAGGGACAGTTGCTGCTAGAACAAGAGAACACACAGGAACGTGTCAATAGAAAGAAGGAACACATGGACAGTTGCTGCTAGAACAAGAGAACACACAGGAACGTGTCAACAAGAAAGAAGGGACACAGGGACAGTTGCTGCTAGAACAAGAGAACACACAGGAACGTGTCAATAGAAAGAAGGGACACAGGGACAGTTGCTGCTAGAACAAGAGAACACACAGGAACGTGTCAACAAGAAAGAAGGGACACATGGACAGTTGCTGCTAGAACAAGAGAACACACAGGAACGTGTCAATAGAAAGAAGGAACACAGGGACAGTTGCTGCTAGAACAAGAGAACACACAGGAACGTGTCAATAGAAAGAAGGGACACAGGGACAGTTGCTGCTAGAACAAGAGAACACACAGGAACGTGTCAATAGAAAAAAGGCACACATAGATATTTGTTATCAAGAAAGAGTGAACACATTGACAATTGTCTGCGGTAAAAGGAAGAGGATGCATACATCTACCCGCGTACCACCCCAACTCTCCAATATCCCTTTTGCTAAACACTTCAACAGATCTTCTGCGGTTTTTCTAATAAAAAACGCTGTTGCTCGTCCATCATGTTTACGAGTTTATAATCGTGAGGCCTGTTACACAGACACACTGTTCATTGCAGGTCGTTACTGTGTTGTAAACATATCAGTCACGCCACAGATGATACGGGGGGGGGGGGGGGGGGGGGGGGGTGTGTTGGGGTGGAGAGAGGAGGGGGAGGGGAAAGGGAATGACGTGTGTTTGTATGTGTGTGTATGTGTGTGTGTGTGCGTGTGTTTGTGTGTGTCTGTGTGTGTGCGTGTGTTTGTGTGTCAGTGTGTGTGTGTGTCAGTGTGTGTGTGTGTGTGTGTGTGTGTGTGTGTGTGTCAGTGTGTGTGTGTGTGTGTGTTTCCTTACACCATCTCGTGGAAAGGTGCTTTCGTTCTCTGTGTATCCCTCTCAGTCTTTCTCTCAGTCTGACTCAGTCTGTCTCTCTCTGACTCTGTCTGTCCGTCTGTCAGTCTGTCTGTATGTCTGTCTGTCTGTCTGTATGTCTGTCTGTCTGCTTGTCTGTCCGTCTGCCTGTCTGTCTGTATGTCTGTCTGTCTGCTTGTCTGTCCGTCTGCCTGTCTGTCGCTCTCTCCTTTTTCCTTTCTATTTCTTACATTGTCTTTCAGCCAGTCTTACTGCCACGGTGCACAATTTGTTTCATTGTAATTTAACAATGACGTGGTGTTATTTTTGGAAGCTACCCGAACAAAATGTTTACGAGGGGACATTTTCCGTAAAGATCACGAGCATGCAGTTACAGTTGCCTACGCCTCACCGAGGGCGAGACCGAGGGCGAGACCGAGGGCGAGACCAAGGGCGTTTCACACTTCTCTGACAGCCCCGCATGCATGTCTGACATCGTCTGCAGATTATCACAACACCAACTTTGACTTTTTTCCATCGTCGCTCACGTGTGTAGCTGAAAAAAAAAGCGATGGCATTTGAACCGTGTGGAAGAGAGAGAGAGAGAGAGAGAGAGAGAGAGAGAGAGAGAGAGAGAGAGAGAGAGAGAGAGAGAGAGAGAGAGAGAGAGAGAGAGAGAGAGACAGAGAGAGAGAGAGAGGAGAGAGAGAGAGAGAGAGAGAGAGAGAGAGAGAGAGAGAGAGAGAGAGAGAGAGAGAGAGAGACAAGAAGAAGAATAAGAACAAAACAAAAGGAAACAACTTGAAAGTGTTTGCACGTGCGGTACGAACACTAGTAAATCCTTTGCCCAGTACCTAGTATACTGTCCCTGGCCGAAGCAGCAGTTGTGGCCACACAGTGAAT
>NC_090253.1:602246-609746 GCF_037325665.1 Littorina saxatilis
CTCTCTCTCTCTCTCTCTCTCTCTCTCTCTCTCTCTCTCTCTCTCTCTCTCTCTGCTTTTTTTGTCTTCAGATGTGCCCAGGGACATTATTTTGTAACGTCTTAATTTGGGACTGTTGTTGAGGTTGTTTTTTTCCCTTCCAAGGTACAAGGTACATTTGATGACATAATTTACATAATTGCAGTCACCTTCACAAGTATTGCAGATTTTCAGCGTTTAATGGGTAGCGGTATTGTTTGAATTGTTAATTTAGGCGTTAGTGTTTTTGTTATTTTTTTATCCATCATTTGGTTATTTGCTCGTTTCTTAAGCCCCAGATGGTAAATGAAACATATTGCATTCGTGCTTCCTACTTCTTCTGTGTGAGATAATTAGCTGTTCTTGTTGAAATCTGTACTCTTTTGCTAACGCAGCAAAAGAAAATGTATGTAACTTTTAAATTTGATGTCCCACAATTCCGAGAGGAATGAGATGACGTGAGAGCGAACACGGGGATACGTCATTGGACGTGACGTTTTCCGTCGTGTCAACATGTTTGATGCCCTATCCTGTCCTTGCCATTTTTCTGCCTTTTGCAACTTGCAATATTCGCAGATCGTTTTTCTCTGTGCTTAATTTCTTACAGATTTTCTCTCACCATTTCGCGATGCCGATAGCCGTTTACAAAACAGAACGGAGATGAGGATAGTGGTTTAACACAAATTGCAATCATTCAAAATGTCAGACTGCATTCCAACAAGCCCCAAGGCGTGAACGTTTACAGTACCAAATGATTTGCGACCTTTCAACTGAATACTGCATTATTTATCTTGTTGACTTGTTTTGTTCTGTTTTCTGTCGTTCGTTTTGTTTCATAATTGGTTCTTCTACGTCACCGAGTTTGTTTCAAATTTCAGCGCAGCAATTTTCGTTTCCATGCTTGATTCAGACTGGTGTGTGTCTAAACTAGTTTTCAGTGCACCGAGCTTTGTTTCCAACTTTTTAACATGTTGGATTTTGACAGGGCTTTACCATTATACCCCCTTGTGCAATCCAGAGGGCAATTTGATCTTGTTCGATCCTTGCCGGCAGTTTTATCGTTACAACTTTGAACACGACCATTTGAAAAGTTCCTCGAACTGCGGTTTGTTCGGAACGAGGTTTGGCACTGGAACTCTCCAGTGGAATGGCCGGCTGGATGGAAATGCTTTCTGAGAACGGAGGACTGGGCGTCAAATGGCGGCCAATCACGTAAGCAATTTGGGGATGTTTTTTGGTGAAAAGAAACCTTCCCCCATGTCAACAGCACCACAACTAGTTGCCAATTCTGTAATGCGTGTCCCGCAAGAAGGGAAAAATGGCTTGTGTCATGGACAACAAACGCAAAATCATGCGCGCTGGTGTAGGGTTGCTACAGCGATTGGAAAACATTTTGTCTTTTTTTGTCTTGGAGGATTGCATGTCTCGAAAGGAGGGCGACGTTTTGAGGTGGGTTTTTTTTTTTTTTTTTTTTTTGGTGGGGAGGGATATGAGAGATAGAGAGAGAGAGAGAGAGAGAGAGAGAGAGCGAGAGAGAGAGCGAGAGACAGAGAGATACAGAGACAGAGACAGAGGGACAGAGAGAGAGAGAGAGAGAGAGAGAGAGAGAGAGAGAGAGAGAGAGAGAGAGAGAGAGAGAGTTTGTTTGTTTGTTTGCTTAACGCCCAGCCGACCACGAAGGGCCATATCAGGGCGGTGCTGCTTTGACATATAACGTGCGCCACACACAAGACAGAAGTCGCAGCACAGGCTTCATGTCTCACCCAGTCACATTATTCTGACACCGGACCAACCAGTCCTAACCCCATAATGCCAGACGCCAGGCGGAGCAGCCACTAGATTGCCAATTTTAAAGTCTTAAGTATGACCCGGCCGGGGTTCGAACCCACGACCTCCCGATCACGGGGCGGACGCCTTACCACTAGGCCAACCGTGCCGGTCAGAGAGAGAGAGAGAGAAAGAGAGACAGAGAGAGAGAGAGAGAGAGACAGAAGGAGACAGAAGGAGAGAGAGAGAGAGAGAGAGAGAGAGAGAGAGAGAGAGAGAGAGAGAGAGAGAGAGAGAGAGAGAGAGAGAGATCTGCATCACTGTATCATAACTGAAGACTCCTTGCTTGTTCAGTCAAGGTCATCCGTGTTTGTTTGTTGCTGTTATTTTCTGTACAGACTTCTTTCAGTCTGCTGCAATGCGAACATGAAGATATGCACTCTCTCCACTTTCTTGTGTATCAACATTGCTTTTCGCACGTTTCTAGTGCTTTTATTGTGCTTTGTTGTTAATCTTATTTGACTTCCTCTTGCTTGTGTGGTAATCACTGGCTATGATGGATGTGTTGTGTGTTGTTTTTCTGTCTTGTTGCTAATGTGTTCATGGGGTTTTCTGTGCCAAGTGCTTCACCTTGCAACCTGCCAAAGCTGTCTTATTTCCTCCCAACATCTGCTTTCTGCTGCAGGGACTTCTTAAAGGGACAGAACCGAAGAACCATGAACCTGGGGCAGGTTTCATGGACCAGCAACACAGTCGGTCCACTGCAGCTGAACGAGTAAAATCCAGTTATCCGAAGAGATCGAGTTTCATCAAATAGATTTTAGTCGGCCGACTGTGACTGTTCGCATGGGTAGTTGACCGATTACAGTGCTGCGTTCGGACAACCTCAGTCAGATGACGAAATGGTGGTCCGATAGTCATCGTAACTACCGCGAGTCCATGAACCCGGTTCCTGGTTTGGGTATAGTTTCAAGCCTTGAGCTGTTTATCATTATGTTCCTAGCACCAAGGCAGATTTTGAATGGTTGAACATTTTTGAGTGAGGTCATGCATGCAGCTGCTCACAAGCCTGGACCAACTTTACACAATGACATGCCTGGACCAACTTTACACAAAGACATGCCTGGACCAACTTTACACAATGACACGCCTGGACCAACTTTACACAGTGACATGCCTGGACCAACTTTACACAGTGACATGCCTGGACCAACTTTACACAATGACATGCCTGGACCAACTTTACACAAAGACATGCCTGGACCAACTTTACACAAAGACATGCCTGGACCAACTTTACACAGTGACACGCCTGGACCAACTTTACACAAAGACATGCCTGGACCAACTTTACACAAAGACATGCCTGGACCAACTTTACACAATGACATGCCTGGACCAACTTTACACAAAGACATGCCTGGACCAACTTTACACAAAGACATGCCTGGACCAACTTTACACAGTGACACGCCTGGACCAACTTTACACAAAGACATGCCTGGACCAACTTTACACAATGACATGCCTGGACCAACTTTACACAGTGACATGCCTGGACCAACTTTACACAGTGACACGCCTGGACCAACTTTACACAGTGACACGCCTGGACCAACTTTACACAGTGACATGCCTGGACCAACTTTACACAAAGACATGCCTGGACCAACTTTACACAATGACATGCCTGGACCAACTTTACACAAAGACATGCCTGGACCAACTTTACACAATGACATGCCTGGACCAACTTTACACAAAGACATGCCTGGACCAACTTTACACAAAGACATGCCTGGACCAACTTTACACAATGACATGCCTGGACCAACTTTACACAAAGACATGCCTGGACCAACTTTACACAATGACATGCCTGGACCAACTTTACACAAAGACATGCCTGGACCAACTTTACACAAAGACATGCCTGGACCAACTTTACACAAAGACATGCCTGGACCAACTTTACACAAAGACATGCCTGGACCAACTTTACACAATGACATGCAATACACACTTTATTTCAAAGAGCACAGTCATTTGAAAGCTGATTGTGGTTGTCAAAGCAACGAACTCGTGGATCCCATTTGTGAATGTGACTGGAGGGGAAATGTCTGTGGGACCAACAGCGATGTGACAGATGTCTTATTGTTTTGTAGCCCAAAACGCCTTGGTACAACACCAGTCTTTCACGCAAAGAGGGAATATCAAAGATGATAACACCATCCTTTTACGCAAAGAGGGAATATCAAAGATGATAACACCGTCATGAAATGATTTTTGTGTGGTTTTGTGACATCTCGATTTTATTATCTGCTGTTGCAGGGTTGCCGATATTCGCTTCCGTACTATTCCTATAAGCAAAGTAAAGGACGACTCTAGCCCTGGGAGCAACAATTACAATCTGTTAATATGGGTCAACTTCATGCAATATCTATCTGATACTGCTTTGTCATGCATGTATTATGCATGTGAATAGCAACTTTGCTTTTGCTCAAAGGTCACTATAATAAGAAATTATCGAATTTAGAATACATGCTCATTGTATTTGAACCAAAGAGTCCTCCCAGAAACGCCGGGTTTTCGTACTTCAATTCCCCTTCTTACAGCTTGGGCTTCAGGAAATCGTGGTATTTCTTGGAGAAATGATAATTGTGTAAAACAACACTCAAAATTCATGGCCTGAGCGTGAATCAAAGCTGACTGAGGCGAAGCTAAGATATATTCGTTTAAGTTAGAATATCCGTCAAAGTAAGAACCTTTAAGTCAGACTATCGAATGCCTGTCTGAGCCTTCAGTTTCAAAGCAAGAACCTCAACCCCGTGTTTCTATTTGTTTTGAAGCTGTGCCGAAGTTGCTGGGTGCGAGTTGCAGGCAAACCATTTAGCCCCCGGGCATATTATTTCTTCACTTTGCCAATGTTAAGGCATTTTCTAAATGGGTAACAAGTGCGTAGCATACTCAGGTAAGGTGGTATTGGTCTTCAAAGGAATTGCAAGCATAAACACAATTGCTGTGAGTTTTCTTTGTACGTGTGAACGGTTTGATAGTTTTGTCATAAAGATATTTTAAACGATAAGGACTAGGTGAAAAACCACCGTGACTGTCCTAAAGAAATGTGCTCCTTCTCTCAGTCTCTATCTCTCTTTCTGCACATACCTCTGTCTGTCTCTCACTCTGTGTGTCTGTTTGTCTATGTTTGTCTTTCACTCTGTGTGTCTGTTTGTCTATGTCTGTCTCTTTATCTCTGTCTCTGTCTGTCGGTCTGTCCCTCTGTCTCTCTCTGTCTTTGCCTACGTCGCTGTCTCCATGTCGCTGTCCCCTTGGCGCTGTCTCTGTCTCTCTCATTCTATCTCCCTCCCCCACCCTCTCTCTCTCTCTCTCTCTTTCTCTCTCTCTCTTTCTCTCTCTCTCTCCCCCCCCCCCTCTCTCTCTCTCTCTCTCTCTCTCTAAAAACAAGCTAAAGCCACGGGGTCCTATTTTTCCTTTTAGGCAGTGCCAAGGGAGGTAACGAAGCATGCTGGTCACATCATTTTAACTCCACCCCCGCCACAAGGCAGATTTTCTCTCTCTCTCTCTCTCTCTCTCTCTCTCTCTCTCTCTCTCTCTCTCTCTCTCTCTCTCTCTCTCTCTCTCTCTCTCTCTCTCTCTCTTAAGCTTGTGAATCAGACTTTCGGACACGTTTTCCCTGTACACTCTCTCTCTCTCTCTCTCTCTCTCTCTCTCTCTCTCTCTCTCTCTCTCTCTCTCTCTCTCTCTCTCTCTCTCTCTCTCTCTCTCTCTCTCTCTCTCTCTCTCTCTCTCTCTCTCTCTCTCTCTCTCTCTCTCTCTCTCTCTCTCTCTCTCTCTCTCTCTCCCTCTCTCTCTCTTAAGCTTGTGAATCAGACTTTCGGACACGTTTTCCCTGTACACTTTATAGGTGTTGATTTAGTATTTGTTTTTACATAGAGGGGGAATCGAGACGAGGGTCGTGGTGTATGTGTGTGTGTGTGTGTGTGTGTGTGTGTGTGTGTGTGTGTGTGTGTGTGTGTGTGTAGAGCGATTCAGACCAAACTACTGGACCGATCTTTATGAAATTTGACATGAGAGTTCCTGGGAATGATATCCCCGATGTTTTTTTCTTTTTTTCGATAAATACTTTTGATGACGTCATATCCGGCTTTTTGTAAAAGTCGAGGCGGCACCGTCACACCCTCATTTTTCAATTAAATTGATTGAAATTTTGGCCAAGCAATCTTCGACAAAGGCCGGGGTTTGGTATTGCATTTCAGCTTGGTGGCCTAAAAACTAATGAGTGAGTTTGGTAATTAAAAATCGGAAACTTTTAATTAAAATATGTTTTTTATTAAACGATCCAAATTTACTTTCATCTTATTCTTCATCATTTCCTGATTCCAAAAACATATTAATATGTTATATTTGGATTAAAAACAAGCTCTGAAAATTAAAAATATAAAAATTATGATCAAAATTAAATTTTCGAAATCAATTTAAAAACACTTTCATCTTATTCCTTGTCGGTTCCTGATTCCAAAAACATATAGATATGCTATGTTTGGATTAAAAACACGCTCAGAAAGTTAAAACGAAGAGAGGTTCAGTAAAGCGTGTTATCCTGCTCAGCGCGACCATTACCGCACTATTCTGCATGGCTTGTCGATTTCACTGCCTTTGCCACGAGCGGTGGACTGACAAAACTACGAGAATGTGGTCTTGGTGAAGAAAGCAGTGCGTTCAGTTTCATTCTGTGAGTTCGACAGCTTGACTAAATGTTGTTATTTCGCCTTACGCGACTTGTTTTTGTTGTTGCGGTTCTTGTTGTTGTTGTTGCTGTTGTTGTTGTTGTTGTTGTTGTTGGTGTTGTTTTTGTTATTGTTGTTGTTCTTTTACTTTTATTTCAAGGAATATGTACTGCATGTGCCATTTCGCGTGAATCACATTATAGCTTCAGCAACAATTGTCGTTCGTGCTAAGTGCGATCAACACAAGCCAGCTTGGCCCTGCCGCTGCTTTCGGTTGATAAAGAAGCACTCACTCGAACATGACAATACCCAAGCTAGTACCCCATTCCTTGCCCACCCTTTACCCCGCGCCACTACCACCACCACCAACACCACCACCAACACCACCACTACATTAATTAGTACCACAATCAGATCGCTGGTCCTGGCTTCATCGGCAAAAGTGTAAGGGACATTGTAGACAAAATATAGTATGTTGCTCCCACCATTGTCCAACTTTGGTCCGGACACACCTTCTCGGTCCGTCTTCATCCACTACTTGACGAGATGGTCCAGCAACCATCGCAAAGACACGTGCCACCTATTCGCTTTATTTATTGGACGATTCAATCCGGTCACGAGCACACAGCCAATCGTAAGACCGTTCGCTTGGCGGCTTTCTTGGTCTAAGACAGATAACTCCCCTTCAAGACAGATCACTCTCGCCATCGTTTTTCTGCTGGTAAAGGGGGATAAATCAGCACAACGGGCGCCTCTGCAGCGAATCGCTCGGAAAGATTTCCAATTGAAAAAGATGAAAATGGGGGTGGAGAAATTTGGGGGAGGGGGGCAGCAGACGGCGCTATGGGGCAGAAGAGGTGAAGTGCAAAGTACAGGATGACATGTTGTGTGCAGGGCTCTGTGCTAGGTGTAAAGGGGGAAGTGAGTCGTTGTGAAACCGGAAGTGATTACTCCTCTGTGTTTGTAG
>NC_090253.1:614746-617246 GCF_037325665.1 Littorina saxatilis
ATTTCATCCGTGTGGTCACATTCCACAAATCAACAGCGGGACTTGACACCTTTTGCAAGGGGTAATGCCATTTCATCCGTGTGGTCACATTCCACAAATCAACAGGGACTTGACACCTTTTTATGCAGAGTCGTTGTTTTTTTAATCCATTAATGTCATAGAAAGCCACTGGTGACAACGGAAAGGGTCCAGTTAAATGACCGATTGGCCAAAGTTCTTGTGAACATGTCCTTTTGTCTTTAATTATGGAGGATGAAAGTCGCCTTTTCATGTCAATGCTTGTAAACCTGCTCGCTGCCAGTAACTAGTTGCATACAAAGCGTTACCTGTATTAGCCTCAATTGTCAACTGCCGGTGTGCCCTTGATGTAGACCTCAATACACCACACAGTGTGCCCTTGATGTAGACCTCAATACACCACACAGTGTGCCCTTGATGTAGACCTCAATACACCACACAGTGTGCCCTTGATGTAGACCTGAATACACCACACAGTGTGCCCTTGATGTAGACCTCAATACACCACACAGTGTGCCCTTGATGTAGACCTGAATACACCACACAGTGTGCCCTTGATGTAGACCTCAATACACCACACAGTGTGCCCTTGATGTAGACCTCAATACACCACACAGTGTGCCCTTGATGTAGACCTGAATACACCACACAGTGTGCCCTTGATGTAGACCTCAATACACCACACAGTGTGCCCTTGACGTAGACCTGAATACACCACACAGTGTGCCCTTGATGTAGACCTCAATACACCACACAGTGTGCCCTTGATGTAGACCTGAATACACCACACAGTGTGCCCTTGATGTAGACCTCAATACACCACACAGTGTGCCCTTGATGTAGACCTCAATACACCACACAGTGTGCCCTTGATGTAGACCTCAATACACCACACAGTGTGCCCTTGATGTAGACCTGAATACACCACACAGTGTGCCCTTGATGTAGACCTGAATACACCACACAGTGTGCCCTTGATGTAGACCTGAATACACCACACAGTGTGCCCTTGATGTAGACCTCAATACACCACACAGTGTGCCCTTGATGTAGACCTGAATACACCACACAGTGTGCCCTTGATGTAGACCTGAATACACCACACAGTGTGCCCTTGATGTAGACCTCAATACACCACACAGTGTGCCCTTGATGTAGACAGAATACAGAATACAGAATACAGTATTTATTGAGCCAAGTGACATTAAAAAAACATTTTAAGCACAAGGAATTTAGCGTAGTGTTGGTAAAATCATGCACACACACACACCCACACACACACTGACACACACACACACACGCCCACACATTCACTGACATACACACCAACACACACACGCCCACACTACAGCAGTCACGATCACACCATCACACGCAGGGCAGACATGAGGTAAAACAAATGACAATCATCTATTAAAAGAAAAAGTACAAAGAGTGGTCTAAGATGCTGGTGGAAGGGTCTACACAGAATACAATTTTATAATCTAATGCATAGTTAGAACTAGCCCATCCCCTCCACCCACCCACTCATGAATGACTAAAATAATGCAGCTAAAAATATAGAAAAAAATAAAAATCACACATCAAAGTCCCACTCAACCCCCCCCCCCTCCCCACCACCACCACCACCACCACCTAACACTGAGTCACAGGATGTGGTGAGCTCACCGCCAGCAGGATCACCGACTGCGAAGCTGCCCAACTGAGGGATGGGATGCGTTAAGGGAGGAAAAAGCTTAGGGGAAGAAAGAGGTCTGGAGACGTCGAGTGCGTGCCCCCAGGGATCGGAATCGACGACCTGAGGGCAGGCGCTCGAAGAGGGGATGGCCAGGGTGGGACTCGTCAGCCACAATTTTCTGGGCTCTGGACAGCATGCGCTTGGCATAGAGGGATGCTAGGGAGGGCAGCTCACAGCCGACGATCCTGCTAGCAGTGCGCACCACACGCTCCAGCTTGTTCTTGAGCAGCTGGGAGGTGTTGCCGTACCACACTGTGATGGAGAATGTCAAGATGCTCTCCACCACGGCCCTGTAGAACTGGACCAGTGTGCCCTTGATGTAGACCTGAATACACCACACAGTGTGCCCTTGATGTAGACCTCAATACACCACACAGTGTGCCCTTGATGTAGACCTCAATACACCACACAGTGTGCCCTTGATGTAGACCTCAATACACCACACAGTGTGCCCTTGATGTAGACCTCAATACACCACACAGTGTGCCCTTGATGTAGACCTGAATACACCACACAGTGTGCCCTGATGTAGACCTCAATACACCACACAGTGTGCCCTTGATGTATACCTCAATACACCACACAGTGTGCCCTTGATGTAGACCTCAATACACCACACAGTGTGCCCTTGATGTAGACCTGAATACACCACACAGTGTGCCCTTGATGTAGACCTCAATACACCACACAGTGTGCCCTTGACGTAGACCAGAATACACCACACAGTGTGCCCTTGATGTAGAC
>NC_090253.1:624746-632465 GCF_037325665.1 Littorina saxatilis
AACATAGAGGGGGAATCGAGACGAGGGTCGTGGTGTATGTGTGTGTGTGTGTGTGTGTGTGTGTGTGTGTGTGTGTGTGTGTGTGTGTGTGTGTGTGTGTGTGTGTGTGTGTGTGTCTGTGTGTGTCTGTGTGTGTGTGTGTGTGTATGTAGAGCGATTCAGACTAAACTACTGGACCGATCTTTATGAAATTTGACATGAGAGTTCCTGGGTATGATATCCTCAGATTTGTTTTTCTTTTTTTGGATTAATGTCTTTGATGACGTCATATCCGGCTTTTTGTAAAAGTTGTGGCGGCACTGTCACACCCTCATTTTTCAATAAAATTGATTAACATTTTGGCCAAGCAATCTTCGACAAAGGCCGGACTTTGGTATTGCATTTCAGCTTGGAGGCTTAAAAATTAATTGATGACTTTGGTCATTAAAAATCTGAAAATTGTAATTACAATTATTTTTTATTAAACGATCCAAAATTACGTTCATCGTATTCGTCATCATTTTTTTTATTCCAAAAACATAAATATGTTATATTGGGATTAAAAACAAGTCCTGAAAATTAAAAATATAAAAATTATGATTAAAATAAAATGTCCGAAATCGATTTAAAAACAATTTCATCTTGCTCCTTGTCGGTTTCTGATTCCAAAAATATATAGATATGATATGTTTGAATTAAAAACACGCTCAGAAAGTTAAAACGAAGAGAGGTACAGAAAAGCGTGCTATCCCTCTCAGCGCGACCATTACCGCACTATTCTGGCTTTTCGATGTCACTGCCTTTGCCACGAGCGGTGGACTGACGAATCTACGAGTATGCGGTCTTGGTGCGTTCAGTTTTATTCTGTGAGTTCGACAGCTTGACTAAATGTAGTAATTTCGCCTTACGCGACTTGTTCTTCTTCATCTCTTTGTTTTAAGTGGCGTCACTGTGTGTAGCAAAAGTTAAGATATACATATAGGTTACACACACCTCGTCCTGAATATCTTGCATATTTTCCCGAGGGTCGATTTTCATGGAAAATATGCAAGATATTCAGGACGAGGTGTGTAAGCTATTTATCCCATTACTCCGACGTTTTCATTACAAACACTTACTTTTTCCACTAAAACCTGCCCGTACCTGTTTTCAGCTTGCCAAAAGCCTCCGCAGTCGAAATTCATGTCAATGAATTCCTGCGCAAAGCTAGTTCCCATTTGTCAGCATAATGGACGGCGTCATTCGACTTGTATTTGGACATTCAGTCATTCATATTGCTTATAAAAAGGTCTTCTATCTGCTTTTACATTTTGAAAGTCATTTTAAAATATCCCTGTGTATATTTGACATCGGCTTTCGTTATACTCAATTCGGCATACCGGGTTTATATTTTTACCAGAATTGCGCACGATAATGGCAGCGCAACAAATTCAGTTCGGGCCGTGCTGGTTTGATCGTTGACCCAAGTCAGTTCGCATGCAGTGTTACTGTTTGTCGGTCGGGGATAGAAATGTTGGCTGTCATCGCGCTGTTCTGTTTTGGTTTTCACACGTGGATCACTTAAATATTCAGTCGTCGGGTTTAGGTGAGCCAAAGCTTCAATACTTCGCCTGTTGTAGACGTTAAGCAATAAAGCTTGGAAGTTGTATGTCGGCACTGAGAGTCGGTCGCGGTACATCGCTTTCTACTTTGTCCCGGTCTTGAGTTTGAACACCTAAGGTTGGATGCATCTAACACCTCACATCCTCTTCTCTTCCCAATATATCTTAACTGTATCTCCAACTTCTTTTCGTCTTCTTCTTTTCATTTTGGTGCCACTCCCTCATTTGTCGCTGAACCCCGCAGTTGACTCGACTCGGATTCACACAAGCCCGTCTAGCAGACGACAGTTCGAACAGTCTTGAACAGCACGGTTGCAAGCAGATTCAGCTATCAATCAAAGCAATACACTTAAAGCCAAAGCAAATAACCAAATGAGAAAACCTAACGTTTGATTTGACTTCATGGTGAATCTTCTGATAATATTTTTGGCGTTGGAATGGATCACAGGCGGAAGGTATCGTCCACTGGACTACTACTATCACAGAAAGACTACAAGGTACGTCACTCACCTTCGAGTCTTCTGTGTTCTTGGAGTCGCTTCCTGGGGAAAAATATTGTTCTAGACGGTTTGCCTCTTCCCACAGTCTGTGTAAGGTCAAATAAATACAGTTGAATGATTGTTTGAACTATTATGTGCCTTTAGTTTTCAGCTTCCGTCCGCTGCAGGTTGTTATTATCCATCATTTGGACGAATCTTCGTTCGCGAGCCGCTAATCCACTTGGGGGACAAATCATGTATCCGCACCGAATATGCATACCAGCGCTCATTGGTCTAAAACATATGTAAATATTGTGCAGCAAAGGGAAGCTACCCACGGGAAAATAATCATCGAATATCCTGTTATTAACCAATGAGCGCTGGTATGCATATTCTGTGCGGATACATGATTTGTCCCCAAAGTGGATTAGCGGCTCGCGAACGAAGATTCGTCCAAATGATGGATAATAACAACCTGCAGCGGACGGAAGCTAAAAACTAAAGGCACATAATAGTTCAAACAATCATTCAACTGTATTTATTTGACCTTACACAGACTGTAGGAAGAGGTAAACCGTCTTGAACAATATTTTTCCCCAGGAAGCGACTCCAAGAACACAGAAGACTCGAAGGTGAGTGACGTACCTTGTAGTCTTTCTGTGATAGTAGTAGTCCAGTGGACGATACCTTCCGCCAGTGAATGGATCTCAACGGGTTCCCAGCTACGACAACTTTTCCAGAGTTATGCACCGCAAGCATGCCTTCGACAATCGATGTCAGTTTCAGATTGAGTTTTCGAACTACCAGGTGACTGGGTTGTGTTTTGATTGCGCGCTCTCTCTCTCTCTCTCTCTCTCTCTCTCTCTCTCTCTCTCTCTCTCTCTCTCTCTCTCTCTCTCTCTCTCTCTCTCTCTCTCTCTCTCTCTCTCTCTCTCTCTCTCTCTCTCTCTCTCTCTCTCTCTCTCTCTCTCTCTCTCTCTCAAAATGTTCTATTACGCCCACATAATGCCTCATATAAACTTCGCATCGACACTTTGGGATAACTGCAGCGATGTTCATTTAAAAAGACTCAATTCCCTGCATCGCCGAGCTGCAAAACTTATTCTGCATGATTTGAATAGGTCCACGGATGATAAACTAAAGCTCTTGAATTTCCTCCCCTTGAAAGATCAGTTGACGTTAAACAAGGCTGTGTTCATGTATAAAATTCTAAATGACGACTGTCCTAAATATTTGCAATCACATTTCATATATGCCACAAAAAGATATGGGTCCCAAAAAATCATCCCTCCTATACCTCGCATAGACCTCTACAAATCGAGCTTAGCCTTCTCGGGAGCGTTTCTCTGGAACTCCTTACCCCGACAGATAAGAAATGCAACTTCAGTGAAAATGTTTAAGAGACAGTCACGTTCACACATCATTCGTGAATGAAATGTCTTGTTCGATTGTTATTTTGTTAAACATTTTGTACTAATGTTAACGGATGTGTAGCTGATCGGAGCAACTTATTCCCAAATGAAAGGTATAACTATGTCAATGTAATTTTGTAATTTTTTGAGTTCTCCTTATGTAATTCCTTAAATGCACATTGTGTTGCATTCTGTACAATGTATTTCTGTATTTTATATGATTGAATTTATATTTGCAATGTGCGTCTGTCTTTATGTGTTGTATAAAGGACAGGTTGGAAGAATAGGCTTTGCCTAAAACCTTTATCCTTTTGTAATAAAGTTCTGAGTCTGAGTCTGAGTCTCTCTCTCTCTCTCTCTCTCTCTCTCTCTCTCTCTCTCTCTCTCTCTCTCTCTCTCTCTCTCTCTCTCTCTCTCTCTCTCTCTCTCTCTCTCTCTCACGGTTCTGTGTAGATGGCTGTCTGTGTAAAAATTAGGGAGTATCGTCCCTTGATCCCACTCGCGATACTCGTTGAACATGCCTTTGACCACGCAGTCGCTTCAGCCAGCGAAATATCTCGACTCCGCTCTTTAAATCCATGCAGAATGTGCGTATCGTATGAAGTATTCTTTATTTTCTCAATATTGACACATGTAGGCCTGTACCTATACGTGATATTGACTTTGACACCACAAACTATTTCAGTCGTATGTTGAAAAAAGTAGTCCATCTGTAAACTCTGAATATGCAGATGACCTCTATAAATTATTCAATTGTACTCTGAAATCAAAGACGATTGAGATCGAAACTCGGTTGTGATGGGATATCTATATGGTTGTGATGGAATATTCAGAATAATCACCTCCTCAGCTAACAGAGACAAATAGGCAGGTCATGGGATAATTTATTGTTATCTGCTCATGCTGTGTGTGTGTGTGTGTGTGTGTGTGTGTGTGTGTGTGTGTGTGTGTGTGTATGTGAGTGTACGTGTGTGTGTGTGTGTGTGTGTGTACCAGTGTACGTGCGTGTGTGTGTGTGCGTGTGTGTGTGTGTGTGTGTGTGTGTGTATGTGTGTGTGTGTGTGTGTGTATGTGTGTGTGTGTGTGTGTGTGTGTGTGTGTGTGTGTGTGTGCGCGCGCGTGTGTGTGTGTGTGTTTTATATTGCTTGATTCTAACACCAAATATAAACAAAGTATGGTCTTAGCTCCTGAGACCATAGATTTGGGACAGACCCAACCCTCCTCTCGTGACCCAGATCCTCCCAGTCTCTGTCGTCACGTGCATAATGAACAGCAGTTTCGTGCGGTAAGCATGCTTATTTGAAAACCATCATCTTGCCAGCTCTGTTTATTTGAAGTACTTGTACTCCGAGTTTTGCCGACACACTCGAGCCATCTGCACAAACAGGCTCCGGCAAGCTAGCTCGCACTCCATGGCCCAAACCAGCAGCACTTAAAACAAAATCTATCAAGGGTATCGTGTTCAACCTCACCTTGCAACATATCAAACTTTTTAACTCCTCCCTCCTCCCGTTTAAAATAGTCTTCGTCTTTTCCCCCATTTAGCATGCTGAACCAAACAACCTTCTCTCTCCCTCCCCTATTTAGCTATTCATACTGAATGACTAACCCCTCCCTCGCCCCCGCCTTTCTTTCTTTACATTTTCAAGCATCCCTCTTCCTTATCTCTCCTCCTTATATCTTCAGCAGTCTTCCTCCACCTTGGGCAGCAAGTTGTGCTTGTTTTCTGACAGAAATTGCCACTTTTCCTCTGTTTACTGTACCCTTTCACATGTAGTAATCAAAAGCAAAGGGGGATAAGTGGCTGTTCGATGCAAGAGTTATCCTCACAGAAATGGCGGCCGAATCAATGGCGGGACGTCCGGCGCTGGTGAGTTTTTAAAATGGAACGTTTGCTCCGTCCAAACAACCTTCATGTTCCTTTTTGAATAATGGCCGCTTCGGTCGATGGTGGTTTTGCCCGCGTGCCATGCTCAGTACTAAACGACCAATGCCGGTTCTGTGCGCGACACGATATGCGAGACGACAAGACAAATATGGCGAATGGCGAAGAACAAAAGACAGTGGACAGATAAGATCAAACGATGGAGGCGGAGAGAGGGAGGGGAGGGGAGGGGAGGGGAGGGGGAGTTGAGAGAGAAAGGTGGGAGGAAGCAAGGGGAATTGAGTGACGAAGATTAGAGAGGATTGATGGAGAAGGTGTGGTTTTAGACAGCAGAACAAATTTACCATGTGTTTTGTTATTGAATGCAGTTTGAGCGGTATCACTAGATTTGCTCATGCATTTAGCGGTTTACTGATTATTTTTCGACAATGAAATATTTATTCGTGTGCGTTGGACGACTCCATTGAAAGGTATCATGTGTTGGGATAAAACCGTTACACAAGTGATGGGCTATAATGACTCGTTGAATATTCATTTCGGACACGATGTGCATAGTTATTTATTTTATTTTATGTTATTTTATGCAATTTATATCGCGCACATATCTCAACCACGGATTCAAGGCGCAGGGATTTATTTATGCCGTGTGAGATGGCATTTTTTACACAATATATCACGCATTCACATCGGCCAGCAAACCTCAAGCCTATTAGGGCGAGCATTCACCTTTCACGGCCTATTATTCCAAGTCACACGGGTATTTGGTGGACATTTTTATCTATGCCTATACAATTTTGCAAGGAAAGACCCTTTTGTCAATCGTGGGATCTTTAACGTGCACACCCCAATGTAGTGTACAGAAAGGGACCTCGGTTTTTCGTCTCATCCGAAAGACTAGCACTTGAACCCACCACCTAGGTTAGGAAAGGGGGGAGAAAATTGCTAGCGTCCTGACCCAGGGTCAAACTCGCAACCTCTCGCTTCCGAGGCAAGTGCGTTTACCACTCGGCCACCCAGTTACCGTAGTTGTCCTTTCCTGTCATGTCTTTATTTGTGTTTTAAAAATCAATATGTTGACGATAGTATTATGTTCCTTCACTTTTGCATGAGTTTCTCTATGACGAAATGTTGTGTTTTAAAGGTAAACAAAATACAACACAAAAAAACTAAAAAAAATAACTACTACGAAATACAAAAAAAGTGATGTCAGGATATGCACCGGAGACATTATGTGATAATTTTATTTTGAACTATAACAGACTAAAAATCATAACACCGACTCCACGTATTGACCTTTATCACGGTTTCAGTGACACGAGTGGGAAAGGAACTCTTTGTGGGGCGCCTTTCCCAAATTGCAATGCAATGCGCCTGTGCTGGCTACCGCATTGCGGACAAGTTTTGTTGACGATCACGAAATACACGAGGAAATTGCCGGCGTGAAATACGTGCGGGAAAATGGGGTGTTTTTTCGCTCACTGTTAAATCACGTGTTCCGGGCATGTTATACCTGCGTATGGTAGGCGACCAGTGATTGGTCAGGGAGATCACCTGTTCTAGGACAGGCGATTGCTGATTGGTCAGGGAGATCACATGGTTTTTCTTTTTCCCGTCTTGCTTTTTTTCTACATATTCTTTACAGACGACAGGTCTGGGTTTCCGTTGACTAAGATTTGGAGGATTCCAACGCGTTGCAAGACTAGTTTAGATCGACCAACGGGCTTCTGGCGTCATCTCAGCACGCAGAAGGCTTAGGACGGAGGGATTTGACTACATATTTTCGCTGACGAGCGGGAGCCAAATATTCAAGCGGTTTGCTTGGGAGAGCTACGTTTTACAAGCTGTTGAGGTAATTAGCCATTACTTAACGCTGGTGACCGGTCAATGTCTGTGAAATGTAGACTCTGTTTTGTTTCTCCATGATAGCGTATAACTTGCTCATTATAACGCTAAATTGTAATCTGTATATGGTTTTTGCAGATATGGAAAGGAGGAGAAAATGTCTTGAGTTGTTATTAAAAGTCTATTCTTGCAGGTACCACATGCTCGCTAAAGGGGGAAGTTAGATATGTTTAAAGGTGGTAAAAAGGGGGATTGTTGGCATGGTCACTGCACCAATTGCTCTGTTTCAGCTTGCTGCCTTGTTGCTACCCGGTTGCTACCCGGTTGCTGCCTTGTTGCTACCTGGTTGCTGGAGACGGGCTACACTTTGGCTACACTCTTGCTGGACGGGGGTTGCTGTTCTTTGCTGTACGGTTGCTTTTCTACGGCTGTTGCTGGTGTTGCTGCGACTTTCACCTGTATGCACCACTGCGCCACTGCGTTTCATCGAATGGACCCTGGCTACACCGAGAGTTGAGTGC
>NC_090253.1:642665-660165 GCF_037325665.1 Littorina saxatilis
CAGCTAAAACTACTTCCAAAATGTTCTCCCTCAACTTCACATTTGGTGATATCATTATATTTAGTCAAGTTTTGACTAAATATTTTAACATCGAGGGGGAATCGAAACGAGGGTCGTGGTGTATGTGCGTGTGTGTGTGTGTCTGTGTGTCTGTGTGTGTGTGTGTGTGTGTGTAGAGCGATTCAGACTAAACTACTGGACCGATCTTTATGAAATTTGACATGAGAGTTCCTGGGTATAAAATCCCCGAACGTTTTTTTCATTTTTTTGATAAATGTCTTTGATGACGTCATATCCGGCTTTTCGTGAAAGTTGAGGCGGCACTGTCACGCCCTCATTTTTCAACCAAATTGGTTGAAATTTTGGTCAAGTAATCTTCGACGAAGCCCGGACTTCGGTATTGCATTTCAGCTTGGTGGCTTAAAAATTAATTAATGACTTTGGTCATTAAAAATCTGAAAATTGTAAAAAAAAATAAAAATGTATAAAACGATCCAAATTTACGTTTATCTTATTTTCCATCATTTGCTAATTCCAAGCTTAAAAACAAGCTCTGAAAATTAAATATATAAAAATTATTATCAAAATTAAATTTTCCAAATCAATTTAAAAACACTTTCATCTTATTCCTTGTCGGTTCCTGATTCCAAAAACATATAGATATGATATGTTTGGATTAAAAACACGCTCAGAAAGTTAAAACAAAGAGAGGTACAGAAAAGCGTGCTATCCTTCTTAGCGCAACTACTACCCCGCTCTTCTTGTCAATTTCACTGCCTTTGCCATGAGCGGTGGACTGACGATGCTACGAGTATACGGTCTTGCTGAAAAATGGCATTGCGTTCAGTTTCATTCTGTGAGTTCGACAGCTTGACTAAATATTGTATTTTCGCCTTACGCGACTTGTTTTCTTTCCATCCAAATTTAAACTGCAGGTTGAGAATATTTGTCCATTTGATTATGTGCACGGTGCACTGTGTAAATATGCGTGTGCTTGTCTCATTTAACACGTTGTCGTAATGATTTATCTGCCAGGTGAGACCTTTGTACTCGTTCTTGATGCGTCTTCACACCTGTCTACACGGCAGTGACGTCATGTTAACAAGAGATAAGGTACACACGTGTCACTGATTCATTTGTCGGCAGGTCTTCGGGTTAAGGTTACGAGATTATTTTTTGAGAATTCCGTGAAATTCTTCAGAAAGTGTCGCCAAGAGTACCAGGGTGGAAAGCTAAACAATCGGCCAGGAACAAGGCACACACGGAAGCGATGTAAATAAAAGTTAAACATGTAAATAAATGTGAAACATGTAAATAAATGTGAAACATGTAAATAAATGTGAAACATGTAAATAAATGTTAAACATGTAAATACAATGTAAAACGTGTAAAAAAAATGTGAAACAAGTTAGTGTGAGCATATAACCACCGGATGTCACTACAAAGATGTCAATGATCCACCATCAGGCTTCATTGCACGAGATGTTGCGTACTTTGTTGTGATCTTAAACAACAGTCTCGTCAGTGCACGGGGTACACAACAGTATCGTCAGTGCACGGGGTACACAACAGTCTCGTCAGTGTACGGGGTACACAACAGTCTCGTCAGTGTACGGGGTACACAACAGTCTCGTCAGTGTACGGGGTACACAACAGTCTCGTCAGTGTACGGGGTACACAACAGTCTCGTCAGTGTACGGGGTACACAACAGTCTCGTCAGTGTACGGGGTACACAACAGTCTCGTCAGGGCACGGGGTACACAACAGTCTCGTCAGTGTACGGGGTACACAACAGTCTCGTCAGGGTACGGGGTACACAACAGTCTCGTCAGTGTACGGGGTACACAACAGTCTCGTCAGTGTACGGGGTACACAACAGTCTCGTCAGGGCACGGGGTACACAACAGTCGGAGTAAATGAAGCTGGACAGTGCTGAGTCAGTCAGTGATTGAATGAGAGAGTAGATGAATGAATGAATGAATGAACGATTGGATTTTGAATTAAACGAGCAGTCAATCAAACCTTAGGCGCAGAGGACAAGGACAGATAGAAGGACACACACACACACACACACACACACACACACACACACACACACGCACCTATATGTGTGGATGGTTACCTAAGAGGCGGCACTGGGTGCAGTGCCTTTCTAGTGCACTTGCACTACAACAGCACTGGGTGCAGTACTCGCTCCGGCATCGAAGAATTTTGCACTAAAAAATGCACAAAATTTGACCTATTTCGTCGCCTATAGAGGACGGAAAGAATGTCATTTTGAACATTGTTATGACATTCTTTCCGTCAAAAAAGTCAATTTAACGGTGTTAAATGAAGCGACCATCCACACAATTAGGTTGCCATCCAGAGTTTAAATTGCCATCCACGTGTGGATGGTTGCCTTATGGTGATTTAGGCAACCAAACCTGTGGAAACATGGGTACACACACACACACACACACACACACACACACACACACACACACACACACACACACTTGCGCGCGAGCACACATGGCATCCAGTCATCATGCGGGGTGCATCACAACAACAACAGCAACGACGACAACACGAATTAATAGCTTAAATTACGGAGCAAAATGGATTGCTCTTGTTATCCACAAATTCAATTATTTTCATGACACCACGACTGATGACGACTTTTATGTCTTGGCTTATTGATGTTTTCACTGCCGGTGACGTTGGCCGTCCATTTTCATCAACCTTCATATGCTGTCACCTCTCTTGCCATTCTTCACGCTCCCCGCTCTTTGGCTGGGGAACAAGGCAGGAATTAGTCTCCTCCCCGCGCCCCCCAAGCGGGAATTAATTAGTTATTAATCATGCCGCGTATCAAGCCGTTTCTCCAATCCCTTTCTTGCTCCCTGGAACAACTGCCTAATGGAATTTTCAAACGCCATTTCCTCGCCCTCTTTTTGATGGCGGAGGGTTATTTCCTAAGAAGCCGTCTCCTTGTCAGCAGGGCGCGGAGAGTTTAAGGCGCAGCAAAATTAATACCAAATTGCCTGTCACATATTTCAATATCAAGAGCTTGTTGGTTCAGCCTGCCTGCGTGGTCCCTGGCGGACTTGAGTCCAGGGGAGGTGATGAGGCAGAAATGAGATACGATTCTCTCCCCTGTTTGTTTTTGACCCTCTTGCGTCTGCCCCCTTGTCGGGGGTGGATTCTGATTTGTAGAAAACCATTTCATCTGTTTCAAACAAATTCAAATCGAATTTTTCATTGCGCCAACGATCTAGAAACAAATTCGAATCGAATGTTTCATTGTTTCCACTACGAAGCTTCTTGGATGGCTCTTTAAAAGGGTTATTTTTATTTTCGAGATTTTATTTCAATTATAATTCTCTCTCTCTCTCTCTCTCTCTCTCTCTCTCTCTCTCTCTCTCTCTCTCTCTCTCTCTCTCTCTCTCTCTCTCTCTCTCTCTCTCTCTCTCTCTTTCTCTCTCTAATGTTGTCTTTATGCACCGAATAAAGAGACCTCGAGGGAAACAATACTTTTTTTGTTTTTGTTTAGTTTTTACATTTAGTCAAGTTTTGACTAAATGTTTTAACGTAGAGGGGGGAATCGAGACGAGGGTCGTGGTGTATGTGTGTCTGTCTGTCTGTGTGTGTGTGTGTGTGTGTATGTGTGTCTGTCTGTCTGTGTGTGTGTGTGTGTGTGTAGAGCGATTCAGACCAAACTACTGGACCGATCTTTATGAAATTTGACATGAGAGTTCCTGGGAATGATATCCCTGGACATGTTTTTCTTTTTTTCGATAAATACCTTTGATGACGTCATATCCGGCTTTTTGTAAAAGTTGAGGCGGCACTGTCACACCCTCATTTTTTAATCAAATTGATTGAAATTTTGGCCCAGCAATCTTCGACGAAGGCCGGACTTCGGTATTGCATTTCAGCTTGGTGGCTTAAAAATTAATTAATGACTTTGGTCATTAAAAATCTGCAAATTGTAAAAAACATTTTTTTTTAAACGATCCAAATTTACGTTTATCTTATTCTTCATCATTTTCTGATTCCAAAAACATATACATATGTTATATTCGGATTAAAATCAAGCTATGAAAATTAAAAATATAAAAATTATTATTAAAATAACATTTCCGAAATCGATTTAATAACAATTTCATCTTATTCCTTGTGGGTTCCTGATTCCAAAAACATATAGATGTGATATGTTTGGATTAAAAACACGCTCAGAAAGTTAAAAAGAATAGAGATAAAGAAAAGCGTGCTATCCTTCTCAGCGCAACTACTACCCCGCTCTTCTTGTCAATTTCACTGCCTGTGCATCGAGCGGTGGACTGACGATGCTACGAGTATACGCTCTTGCTGTAAAAATGCAGTGAGTTCAGTTTCATTGTTAGTTCGACAGCTTGACTAAATGTTGTAATTTCGCCTTACGCGACTTGTTTTGTTTTGTGCATGTTGATTAGAATAACATTTTAATGTATCTCTAAGCAACCCGACTTGTAACTATTTGTCTGGTGTTTGGATTTAATGGATTATCTGTTTGACATACAATTGAACCTTTGTTATCTCAAATTATTTTGTTCAGAGTGCACACGAAACGGCAAATGATTAAATCATTATTTGTCTTCTAAATGTGTTGTTTATTACAAAAATCGTCAACAGATGAAAGCGGATGATAATTGATTTATTTCTGTTGCTCGCCGCTGAGCAGAAAGACGAATATCAACCCATCTGTCACGTTTCAATATATCACTTAAGGTGATTATGAACCGGTTAATTACTACTAATTAACTAACCACACCACGATCCACTCTCGCAGTCATACAATTAAATAGAGTCAACAAAAGTATAAGTTTCAGACGCCTGTTTATGTATAAACTCTCCACCTCCCTCGAGCCTTCACTCAAAATATGTTCTTTTTACGTTCTCAACACGTAAAAAACCAGTGTTCACTGACAAAATGCCAGTAGTATGTAGAAAATTATAGGAACACGCTGAACCCGTGTAAATATAGTAAAATGCGAATGTTCTGTTCAAAAAGCTCTAGTTCATGCAGGGGTCTCACACCCCACGTTGTCACTACTCCAATGAAATCACAGATAAGAAAAGACAACGGTGGTCAACGGGGTGCGTAAGACACGGTGCACTTAGCTTTCTTTCTGTATGCTGGTTAGCCGGTATGCTGGTTAGCCGGGTTGCTGGTTAGCCGGTTCGCTGGTTAGCCGGTCTGCTGGTTAGCCGGTCTGCTGGTTAGCCGGTTAGCGTAGCTTCCTCAGGTCCCAGCTCCAACGTCTGCAGCTAGCAGTGTCCCGTCAAAGGCAGCCGTGCAGCGGTTACAGGAAACCGAAACGAAACGAACGAACGAAGGCTGCAAACAGAAAGCATCGGTGCACTAAACATGTCAGCTACCCCTCACCCACCACCTTTAAACATGTCATCTTTAAATATCTCATCGAGCACGTGGGCCTGCACAAAACGGACTTTTTACAACAACAAAACAGCCATTTTCCGTCCTTCTCTCCCTATCTGCAAAAACCATATACAGATTAGTATTTTAGCGTCACAGAGAGTAAATTATGCGCTAACCTGGAAAGAACAACAGAGAGTATTTCATTCCACAAACACAGACTCATCAACAGCGTTAAATAATGATTTATTACCTCAAAAGCCTATGATTGTACTCTCAATGGAAGCAAAGTCCGCCTCCTCCCTGGAACAGCCTCTGTTCGTCAACAGTGACCAAAAACGTCCAGAACCCCTTGTCGAATCCTTATGCGAAAGCCATCGCCGACGAAGGAAAGTTGACGACTTGTCCTCAGCAAAATACGTGGCAGAGAGAAGAAATAATTGGTGGAAGTTCCCTTAGAGTGCCGAATATAATACTCGGTGAAAAACCATCATACTCTAGAAACTGTGTATTAGATCCTTCCCCTTCTGCCGCTGGGTGTCAAGTGCGCCGTCCTTGTGCCTCTCTCAGACAATCTAGCCAATAACACGTGACTGACCTTGTCACAAAACCAGTCCAGCTATACACAATTCTGCCTCCCCAAGCAGAAAAAAGACACGAGAAACTCAATCCCTGAAAATCCCGTGCGCGCTGTCAGCGAAAAACCGTCAGCCCTATGACAGCAGAAACCTCCACTGTAAAACTCGTGCGCAGCAAACCCTCCGTGTTCATTGAGCACTGTCAGCAAACTCTGCTGTAGCCCAATATCACGTACAGGCGCTTTCTATCATAATCGACCAAGAACAGGCACTCCACTGAGTGACACTTTCTTGGTCTCTGTCACCCGATCGTGACACACCTCCCCTCTTCAAGACGAAACCTCGGTTTCGCTCCCAGTCATGTTCTCCTCTACAGCCCGAGAGAGAAAGTCAGCTCCAACATTGTTGGCGCCCGGAATGACGCGTACCGTGAATTGGTACGGTTGGAGAATCAACGCCCAGCGCATAAGTCTGGCGTTTGCCAACCTTGCAACCTGAAGATATTGCAGAGGTTGATGGTCTGTTTCCAGACAGAAAGGTCGTCCTCAAGAACGAGCAACCCCTCGTTTCACCCCTGATGACTGCAACCTTCTCTGTCTTCTTGTCTTTGTTCTTCTGGTCTTTGTTCTTCTCCCCGTAGGCTGTCCTCTCTATGTAGGCGCGCAGCAGGTTGGCGTGGTACAGGCGTGCTTTCCCGTGCATCATGATCCTGTAGTCGTTCTGGCCCACCTTCGCTGTCACCTCAAAAGGTCCTTGCCACTGCAGTTGTAGCTTGTTGTGTTTGACAGGTAGAAGTAGCAACACCCGTTCTCCAATCTTGAAGCTGCGCGGCCGTGCCTTGCGGTCGAATCCTCGCGCGTAACGCTGTGCTGCTCTTCCCAGGTTCTCTTGAGCCAGTTTGCAGGTCTCTTCAATCCTGTTCCTGAGTTCTACTATGTAGGTCGCTGTCGTCTGCACCTCCTCGTCAGCTTCTTCGTCCGTCCAGGCTTGACGCAGGATAGCCATGGGACCGCGTACCTGTCTGCCGTACAACAACTCAAATGGGGAAAAACCCAAGCTCTCCTGAGGAACCTCGCGGTATGCAAAAAGCAATGCTGGGATGTACCTGTCCCACGTGCGTGGTTTCTCCTGAGCTAGTTTCCTCAGCATGGTCTTCAAGGTGCCATTGAACCTTTCCACCAGTCCGTTGCACTGAGCATGGTAAGGAGTGGTGAAGTGCTGCTCCAGTGATAGCAGTCGTGCTGCCTCCGCCATCACTCCTCCCGTGAACTGCGTGCCTCTGTCGGTGAGTACCTCTGATGGAATTCCCAGCCGGGACCACATGGTAACCAGAGCCTCAGCTACTCGCGTGGCTTCAATCGATTTCAGAGGGATCGCCTCTGGGTATCGAGTAGCGTAGTCCACCATGGTCAAAATGTATCTGTTTCCGTCCTCAGACGCAGGCAAGATGGGCCCGATGATGTCCACTGCCACCCGACGAAAGGGTTCGTCGATGAGCGGCATCTTCTCTAAGGGGACCTTCCTCACCCTTCCTTTGGCAACCACCTTCTGGCACTTATCGCAGGACGCACAGAAACGTCGGACATCCGTGCAGATGCCTGGCCAGTAAAAGTGGCGCCAGACACGATCCGTGGTCTTCTTGGTGCCAAGATGACCTCCCAGAATCGAGTCGTGTGCCGTTGCCATGACACCCTCGCGAAACTCGCGAGGCACGACAACCTGTTTGAATGCACCTTCCTTGTTGCTGAACTCACGGTAGAGCAACTTCTTGTCCCTGAGGAACTTTGACCTCCCATGCTTCCCGCTCAGCTTCACCTTCCCCGACTTCGCGTGCTCCCGAGGAGTCGCTAATGTCGGATCAGATGCCTGAGCCTTCGCGAGAAGCGCGGGGGTCACGTTCCCCAGGGCAGCTCGTGCAGCAGGTAGGGGTTTGAGAGGTTTGTCCTCTCGCTCCGCCTGTGCCCGTGTGAGCACTGAAATGACGTCGGGAGACCGATAAACGGGAACCTCCCTGGTGACGCCGTCCACAAACTGAACCCGGTTTCCAATGAGCAGGTCGCATGGAGGATCGTCCATGACGACGGCCACAATGGTCCCCGTGAACAACGGTGTTACGACCTTGATCACTGCCGTGTTCAAGTCGTAAGCGTGAGATGCCTCGGCCATTCTCACCCTGATGCTGTCTCCTGTGTAGGCCATAGCTGGAACTAGACTCGCCCGAACCACTATCATGTCTGCCCCTGTGTCCCGCAGACCTTCGCCCTTCACTCCGTTAACGTAGACGTTGCAGTGGGGCTGGAAATGTTTCCTGGAGCACGGAACGCAGAGTTGTGGAATGGTGCATGAGCTCGTGACGTCCCTTAACTCCTCGCTGCCAACAAAGTGTACGCCCTTCTGGTCAGCCTGTCTCTTGTGGCAGTCCTTCTTCACGTGGCCCCGCTTGTTGCAGTAGTAACACTGGATGTCAGTTCTGGAACTTGATCCTTTGTGTCCCTGATCGTCCTTCCCGTCCTTGGGTCCTGAAGAACCCGAATTTCCCGATTTTCCCGGCCGTGAGCCTGAAGATTTGCCGGAGATCGCCTGGGCGTCCTCGTGTACTCTGATCCAGTCGGCTGCCTCCTGAGTAGTCTTAGGCTGGTGCTCCTGCACGAAGGTCACCACCTCAGGTCGCAGGCTGGACATCAGTTGTTCCATGACTATGAGGTCGGCAAGGTCGTCGACGGTCCAGTTCTTCTCGGCCATCTCCACCCAGCGCCGCAGGTAGAGATTAAGGCGTGCCACAAACTGATGGCTCAGCTCGCCGCTCAGTCTCTTGCTGTTACGCAGACGTCGTCTGTAGGCTTCAGCAGTCAGGTTGAAGCGCTGGAGTAACGCCTTCTTTAGTGCCTGATAGTCTCTCGCCTCGTCGTCATCCAAAGCGTTGTAGAGCTGCAATGCGCGTCCTTTTAAGCAGGTGCTAAGGCGGCTAGCCCACGTGGCCTCTTCCCACTTCTGGTCGGATGCAATGCGCTCAAACCGGCGTAAAAAATCGTCGAGCTCGTCCTTGTCATCGTCGAACGTCGGCAGTCTCGTACGGTCGGCAACAAACGTCGGCGCGCTAGCCTGAGTAAGCGTACCCTTCTCGGCCTGTAGCCTAGCTAGCTCTAGCTGGTGATCGCGTTCGGCCTGTTTGTCCTGTCTGTCACGTTCGGCCTGCCGTTCCTGTCTCTCAAGCTCGTCTTTCTTTTCCTGTCTGTCTCGTTCTCTTTCTTGTCTGTCAAGTTCGTCTTTCTCTTTCCGTTCTCGTCTGTCAAGCTCGTCTTTCCTTTCCTGTCTGTCTCGTTCTGCCTGTCGTTCCCTCTCTTGTCTGTCAAGTTCGTCTTTCTCTTTCTTGTCCTGTCGGTCACGTTCGGCCTGTCGTTCAGCCTGTCGTTCCCTTTCTTGTCTGTCAAGTTCGTCCTTCTTGTCCTGTCGGTCACGTTCTTCTTTTCTTGTCAGTCGCTCAAATTCTTCCTTCCGTTCTACTTCTAAGCGTTTTAGAACGCTTCGGGCTCTAACGCGTGCGTCTCGCTCAGTCGGTTGCTCGCTGCCAGGAGTCTCGAAAGTTATTCTCCTCGTAGGAGATCCCCCTGTAGCCATGGTTAGTTTTAGCAAAGCTTTATTACCAAAGTAAGTCTAACGCAGCTATAGCTAGAACACGCGGTGATGAAAGCGGTAGATACAAAAATCCAGCAACCGGAAAATGCAGAAGAAAAATCCAAACGGTGTAGAACAAATCGCGTAGCCTACTTTATCGGCTGCTTTTTGCGGTGAAACAAAGTGTTTCCCACAGCCGTGGCCTACTTTATCGGCTGCTTTTTGCGGTGAAACAGAGTGTCTCCCACAGCCTCGGTTAGGACAGAAGTCCTCGGACCCTTCCCCCCCAAAATTCCAACAAAGTCAAAATATGGAGAAAAATCCAAGTAAAACAAGACGGTAGAAATGTAACCTGTTACAGAATGCGAAACAACAATGTAGAGAAAACTGAGTAAAACGAATAACAAATCCGCTAACCCCGCTCAGCTCTCTGCAACGGAAAACTCTGAACGTACAACAACAAAGATTCACAAACAAAGGAAAGGGAAGTAATCACAGTTAGCGCATACAATAACTCACAAATTACAATTTACATTTCCTGCAAGATGTGAATCGCTTAAGGTGTGGTATATGATCAAAACTATACAAAAAAGGGTAGCACCAAGCAGAAAATAAGTCGAGCACTGACGAGATTATCTGCTCTTAGTTATCCTTAATTGGTGGGTCTTTATCAGTTGGAAATTAACTGAGTAAATCCCGGCTTGGCCCCCATGTGTCACGTTTCAATATATCACTTAAGGTGATTATGAACCGGTTAATTACTACTAATTAACTAACCACACCACGATCCACTCTCGCAGTCATACAATTAAATAGAGTCAACAAAAGTATAAGTTTCAGACGCCTGTTTATGTATAAACTCTCCACCTCCCTCGAGCCTTCACTCAAAATATGTTCTTTTTACGTTCTCAACACGTAAAAAACCAGTGTTCACTGACAAAATGCCAGTAGTATGTAGAAAATTATAGGAACACGCTGAACCCGTGTAAATATAGTAAAATGCGAATGTTCTGTTCAAAAAGCTCTAGTTCATGCAGGGGTCTCACACCCCACGTTGTCACTACTCCAATGAAATCACAGATAAGAAAAGACAACGGTGGTCAACGGGGTGCGTAAGACACGGTGCACTTAGCTTTCTTTCTGTATGCTGGTTAGCCGGTATGCTGGTTAGCCGGGTTGCTGGTTAGCCGGTTCGCTGGTTAGCCGGTCTGCTGGTTAGCCGGTCTGCTGGTTAGCCGGTTAGCGTAGCTTCCTCAGGTCCCAGCTCCAACGTCTGCAGCTAGCAGTGTCCCGTCAAAGGCAGCCGTGCAGCGGTTACAGGAAACCGAAACGAAACGAACGAACGAAGGCTGCAAACAGAAAGCATCGGTGCACTAAACATGTCAGCTACCCCTCACCCACCACCTTTAAACATGTCATCTTTAAATATCTCATCGAGCACGTGGGCCTGCACAAAACGGACTTTTTACAACAACAAAACAGCCATTTTCCGTCCTTCTCTCCCTATCTGCAAAAACCATATACAGATTAGTATTTTAGCGTCACAGAGAGTAAATTATGCGCTAACCTGGAAAGAACAACAGAGAGTATTTCATTCCACAAACACAGACTCATCAACAGCGTTAAATAATGATTTATTACCTCAAAAGCCTATGATTGTACTCTCAATGGAAGCAAAGTCCGCCTCCTCCCTGGAACAGCCTCTGTTCGTCAACAGTGACCAAAAACGTCCAGAACCCCTTGTCGAATCCTTATGCGAAAGCCATCGCCGACGAAGGAAAGTTGACGACTTGTCCTCAGCAAAATACGTGGCAGAGAGAAGAAATAATTGGTGGAAGTTCCCTTAGAGTGCCGAATATAATACTCGGTGAAAAACCATCATACTCTAGAAACTGTGTATTAGATCCTTCCCCTTCTGCCGCTGGGTGTCAAGTGCGCCGTCCTTGTGCCTCTCTCAGACAACCTAGCCAATAACACGTGACTGACCTTGTCACAAAACCAGTCCAGCTATACACAATTCTGCCTCCCCAAGCAGAAAAAAGACACGAGAAACTCAATCCCTGAAAATCCCGTGCGCGCTGTCAGCGAAAAACCGTCAGCCCTATGACAGCAGAAACCTCCACTGTAAAACTCGTGCGCAGCAAACCCTCCGTGTTCATTGAGCACTGTCAGCAAACTCTGCTGTAGCCCAATATCACGTACAGGCGCTTTCTATCATAATCGACCAAGAACAGGCACTCCACTGAGTGACACTTTCTTGGTCTCTGTCACCCGATCGTGACACCATCATGAACACAAACAGCAAAACAGCAAATATAAAACTGTCAATAAGGTCTCCGGACGAGCTCGAAGAACTAAAGATAATGAGTGGAGTTTTTTGTTGTTGTTGTTGTTGTTGTTGTTGTTGTTGTTGTTGTTGGGGGGGCATATAAAGAAAACACCCCGACAACTAAGCATAACTACCTAAATGGCGGGGGAATTAAGGGGGCGGGGGGGGGGGGGGGGGGGGATGCGACCTTACAATTAAAAGCCGTCTCGTGCTATGAGTGTACCTTGGAGACGCAGCGCACAAACGCGGTGGAAAAAGAAGAAGAAGAAGAAGAAGAAAGCTAGAGAATGAATCGTTGCGCTTGCTTCTTCACACATTGACAGATCCAGGAGGGAAAATAATATGCTACAGCTCAAGAAATCTATAGACTCTGAGAAGCAACCCTTACATTACACGACGCAGCCAGTCAGGCGTGACGGAAGTGGACACGAGGCTTGACGGAAGTCCATTTCACGCCATGTTGCGCACCGGTCCTCTCACCAATCAGCATTGACTTCCTGTCCTGCGCAGTGAACAACTTCAGCAATTCTCGCTTCTGTCGTGAGTTGAACGAGACGAGACGATGGTGGGGTTGAAGACGTTAAAGAAGACAGAACTGTATAAGCTATCCACGATGGATATTACTCATACTCATTGATGTGGAATGTCAAATATACCAACAGTGACTTGTGACTGTTAAGCTTGGACTACATCGCTCACCAGGCTTAAAGACAGTGACTTGTGACTGTTAAGCTTGGACTACATCGCTCACCAGGCTTAAAGACAGTGACTTGTGACTGTTAAGCTTGGACTACATCGCTCACCAGGCTTAAAGACAGTGACTTGTGACTGTTAAGCTTGGACTACATCGCTCACCAGGCTTAAAGACAGTGACTTGTGACTGTTAAGCTTGGACTACATCGCTCACCAGGCTTAAAGACAGTGACTTGTGACTGTTAAGCTTGGACTACATCGCTCACCAGGCTTAAAGACAGTGACTTGTGACTGTTAAGCTTGGACTACATCGCTCACCAGGCTTAAAGACAGTGACTTGTGACGGTTAAGCTTGGACTACATCGCTCACCAGGCTTAAAGACAGTGACTTCTGACTGTTAAGCTTGGACTACATCGCTCACCAGGCTTAAAGACAGTGACTTGTGACTGTTAAGCTTGGACTACATCGCTCACCAGGCTTAAAGACAGTGACTTCTGACTGTTAAGCTTGGACTACATCGCTCACCAGGCTTAAAGACAGTGACTTCTGACTGTTAAGCTTGGACTACATCGCTCACCAGGCTTAAAGACAGTGACTTCTGACTGTTAAGCTTGGACTACATAGCTCACCAGGCTTAAAGACAGTGACTTGTGACGGACTACATCGCTCACCAGGCTTAAAGACAGTGACTTGTGACGGACTACATCGCTCACCAGGCTTAAAGACAGTGACTTGTGACGGACTACATCGCTCACCAGGCTTAAAGACAGTGACTTGTGACGGACTACATCGCTCACCAGGCTTAAAGACAGTGACTTGTGACGGACTACATCGCTCACCAGGCTTAAAGACAGTGACTTGTGACGGACTACATCGCTCACCAGGCTTAAAGACAGTGACTTGTGACGGACTACATCGCTCACCAGGCTTAAAGACAGTGACTTGTGACGGACTACATCGCTCACCAGGCTTAAAGACAGTGACTTGTGACGGACTACATCGCTCACCAGGCTTAAAGACAGTGACTTGTGACGGACTACATCGCTCACCAGGCTTAAAGACAGTGATTAAACAAACCAAGACGTCTCTTCCTGGCCCCTCTTCCTGGCCCCTCTTCCTGGCCCCTCTTCCTGGCCCCTCTTCCTGGCCCCTCTTCCTGGCCCCTCTTCCTGGCCCCTCTTCCTGGCCCCTCTTCCTGGCCCCTCTTCCTGGCCCCTCTTCCTGGCCCCTCTTCCGAAGTAAAAGCGTTGATGTCAAAAGCGAACCAACGTTCGAGAGGACGTCATAATGCTAATAATGACGTCACGTAAACATTCGGTCGAGTCTCCTGCACGTCTCCCAGAAAGACAATTAGTGGCGGTGACTACGTCATATCAACAGGAGGACATTACTCGTTATGTCATCCAGAAAGACAATTAGTGGCGGTGACTACGTCTTATCAACAGGAGGACATTACTGGTTACGTCACCCAGAAAGACAATTAGTGGCGGTGACTACGTCTTATCAACAGGAGGACATTACTCGTTATGTCACCCAGAAAGACAATCAGTGGCGGTGACTACGTCTTATCAACAGGAGGACATTACTCGTTACGTCACCCAGAAAGACAATTAGTGGCGGTGACTACGTCTTATCAACAGGAGGACATTACTCGTTATGTCACCCAGAAAGACAATTAGTGGCGGTGACTACGTCATATCAACAGGAGGACATTACTCGTTATGTCACCCAGAAAGACAATTAGTGGCGGTGACTACGTCTTATCAACAGGAGGACATTAATCGTTACGTCACCCAGAAAGACAATTAGTGGCGGTGACTATGTCATATCAACAGGAGGACATTACTCGTTATGTCACCCAGAAAGACAATTAGTGGCGGTGACTACGTCTTATCAACAGGAGGACATTAATCGTTACGTCACCCAGAAAGACAATTAGTGGCGGTGACTACGTCATATCAACAGGAGAACATTAATCGTTACGTCACCCAGAAAGACAATTAGTGGCGGTGACTACGTCTTATCAACAGGAGGACATTAATCGTTACGTCACCCAGAAAGACAATTAGTGGCGGTGACTACGTCTTATCAACAGGAGGACATTAATCGTTATGTCACCCAGAAAGACAATCAGTGGCGGTGACTACGTCTTATCAACAGGAGGACATTACTCGTTACGTCACCCAGACAGACAATCAGTGGCGGTGACTACGTCTTATCAACAGGAGGACATTAATCGTTATGTCACCCAGAAAGACAATTAGTGGCGGTGACTACGTCTTATCAACAGGAGGACATTAATCGTTATGTCACCCAGAAAGACAATTAGTGGCGGTGACTACGTCCTATCAACAGGAGGACATTACTCGTTACGTCACCCAGAAAGACAATTAGTGGCGGTGACTACGTCCTATCAACAGGAGGACATTACTCGTTACGTCACCCAGAAAGACAATTAGTGGCGGTGACTACGTCCTATCAACAGGAGGACATTACTCGTTACGTCACCCAGAAAGACAATTAGTGGCGGTGACTACGTCCTATCAACAGGAGGACATTACTCGTTATGTCACCCAGAAAGACAATTAGTGGCGGTGACTACGTCCTATCAACAGGAGGACATTACTCGTTATGTCACCCAGAAAGACAATTAGTGGCGGTGACTACGTCCTATCAACAGGAGGACATTACTCGTTACGTCACCCAGAAAGACAATTAGTGGCGGTGACTACGTCCTATCAACAGGAGGACATTACTCGTTACGTCACCCAGAAAGACAATTAGTGGCGGTGACTACGTCTTATCAACAGGAGGACATTACTCGTTACGTCACCCAGAAAGACAATTAGTGGCGGTGACTACGTCTTATCAACAGGAGGACATTAATCGTTACGTCACCCAGAAAGACAATTAGTGGCGGTGACTACGTCTTATCAACAGGAGGACATTACTCGTTACGTCACCCAGAAAGACAATTAGTGGCGGTGACTACGTCTTATCAACAGGAGGACATTAATCGTTACGTCACCCAGAAAGACAATTAGTGGCGGTGACTACGTCTTATCAACAGGAGGACATTAATCGTTACGTCACCAAGAAAGACAATTAGTGGCGGTGACTACGTCTTATCAACAGGAGGACATTAATCGTTACGTCACCAAGAAAGACAATTAGTGGCGGTGACTACGTCTTATCAACAGGAGGACATTACTCGTTACGTCACCCAGAAAGTGACAATTAGTGGCGGTGACTACGTCTTATCAACAGGAGGACATTAATCGTTACGTCACCCAGAAAGACAATTAGTGGCGGTGACTACGTCTTATCAACAGGAGGACATTAATCGTTACGTCACCCAGAAAGACAATTAGTGGCGGTGACTACGTCATATCAACAGGAGGACATTACTCGTTATGTCACCGCTAAACTGTGCATATATCAGTATCGTTTATCATGTGAAGAGACACACTGCCTACACATTTTAATGATGTAATATGTACAAGTAATTTTTCTCTCCATATTTGTCCTATTCCGAATACTTTAACTTAGCATTGACTTACTTGATTATGTTGTTTTTTGTGTTTTAACAAAAAAGGCCTTGCTTTTACACAAATATCGTAACTGTCAAAACCTTAATGGACATGCAGTCCACTCTACGTGTTATGTTTAACTTTTTTTTTCTTTTTTTTTCCGTTCAAACGTTGGCTAGGATGTCTGTCCCCCAGACTGTAAGCAGCTAGGGGGGGTTATGTTGAGAAATGCTGAACCAAGGATAGGGATATGCACATCAGAGACACACTTCAGAAAGAGTGCACCACTGTGACAATAACGCATATTTGTCAGTTCATATATAGAAATGCTAAAGCTGAATATATTTCTGAGGGGCTTTTTCTTTGGGGTGTAAATACATGAGGTGTGCCCAATGAACTTACAGTTTGTTCTAAACCAACACTACAATGTCCAGTCTCAACTTAGTGTTTCATTTTAATCACATTATTCCGTTTTGCATTTTTCTAGTTATTTATTCACGAATTTATGTATGTATTTATTTTTTATTTTATTTATCTTTTTACGTGCTTTGTCGTGCTTTGTCGAACGGTCTGTTTCAAGTCAGCGGCGCAAAGCGACCGAGCTTTGCTGTGCAACGTTTTTCCCAATCACAATCTTCCACCCACGATTGTGCCAAGTCTTTTGTCTGTCTTTATGTTTTGAGAGGGGGATGAGTGGTAGGGTGCGTTGAAATGGATGAGTGGTAGGGGTGCGTTGAAATGGATGAGTGGTAGGGGTGCGTTGACATGGATGAGTGGTAGGGGTGCGTTGAAATGGATGAGTGGTAGGGGTGCGTTGAAGTGGATGAGTGGTAGGGTGCGTTGAAATGGATGAGTGGTAGGGTGCGTTGAAATGAATGAGTGGTAGGGTGCGTTGAAATGGATGAGTGGTAGGGTGCGTTGAAATGGATGAGTGGTAGGGTGCGTTGACATGGATGAGTGGTAGGGTGCGTTGAAGTGGATGAGTGGTAGGGGTGCGTTGAAATGGATGAGTGGTAGGGGTGCGTTGAAATGGATGAGTGGTAGGGGTGCGTTGACATGGATGAGTGGTAGGGTGCGTTGACATGGATGAGTGGTAGGGGTGCGTTGACATGGATGAGTGGTAGGGGTGCGTTGAAATGGATGAGTGGTAGGGGTGCGTTGAAATGGATGAGTGGTAGGGGTGCGTTGACATGGATGAGTGGTAGGGTGCGTTGACATGGATGAGTGGTAGGGTGCGTTGAAGTGGATGAGTGGTAGGGGTGCGTTGAAATGGATGAGTGGTAGGGGTGCGTTGACATGGATGAGTGGTAGGGGTGCGTTGAAATGGATAAGTGGTAAGGTGCGTTGACATG
>NC_090253.1:665165-677665 GCF_037325665.1 Littorina saxatilis
GGTGTGTGTGTGTGTGTGTGTGTGTGTGTGAATGTGTGTGTATGTGTGTGTGTGTGGTGTGTGTGTGTGTCTGTGTGTGTGTGTGTGTGTGTGTGTGTGTGTGTGTGTGTGTGTGTACGTGATGAATAATAATAATGAATTGGTTTCCCTTTGTCGGGCTAGTGAATGGTTCAAGTTGATGGTAATTGGCTACTCAAAGACAACATGATTAATAACACTCTTGTACATGGTTGGAATATTTAGGAGACGTTGGGTATGTCTGAATTTGTATAATTATGCAAAGGATCTGTTCATTCATTCCAATATACTTTGAACATTCTCCAAAACAAATCAGATCAACCCTGTGAGCCTGACAGAGATGAAGACCATCATTAAGTCTCTGCACAGGACGCCCCAGCCACAGGACAGCTACCACCTGCTATCCAGACCACAGCAGGTGGTCATCTTCCGATTGAGAACGGGACACAACAGACTTAACCAGCATCTTCACCGGAAGCTGCATGTTGTGCCCTCCCCCATGTGTTCTTGTGGAGAAGCAGAGCAGGACACGGCCTACATCCTACGAGACTGCAGGAACCACCAGGTGCTGAGAGAGGAAATCTGGACTCCAAGTGTGATCGGCGATCGAAAAGAAGAAGACGACTCCGTTGCTAAGGATATATACGGCGTTGCTAGGCAAATACGCAC
Organism: Littorina saxatilis; assembly: GCF_037325665.1. NCBI lineage: Eukaryota > Metazoa > Mollusca > Gastropoda > Littorinimorpha > Littorinidae > Littorina > Littorina saxatilis. Next base: position 665,853 of record NC_090253.1, read on the forward strand.
CATGCACACCCGCTCAGCTAACACTTGTAAAGAAGTAAGGCATGGGGTCACCAGGGGTCAACCTTCCTTCCTGCCTTTCCAAGTTTCCATATAACAATGCAAGTCTGTGAATCGTAACAGTCCTGTATATTACTGGACTAACTTGGCTCGACACCACCAAATGCCGACAGAGAACATCATGCCTCCCTTCTGTAATGACAAGGCCTCCAAAAATAAAGTGTAAAATAACTTTGAAAAAAAAAGAGGAAAAAAAAGCAACAACAAAAATCCAACTTTATTTTTTTAACCAAACGATGAAATGATGTGTTAATATTCAGAGAGATGAAATCGTCTCTAATGATTTCCGCTCCCTGTTCACTGGGGGATGTTTGAATTGGGCCACGCCGCCATTAACTTTCTAACGAGAAGGATGCAATATGCCGGGCAAGGATAAGGCTGTAGAATGCTGCTTTCTTTTCTCTTCGCTGTGACAATGCTCTCCATGAGCACTGTGAATTCCTGTCACTACCTCTTTCACGCCCGAAGGAGGATTGTTTTTATGATCCGCAAGAAGATTAGTATCGGGATCATGTAAAATCCAAGAAAAAAAGCATGTTTGATTATAATAAAGATGACAGGAAATATCGAAAGATAAAAGGAAAGACGGCTGCAACGCAAGCGTAATCTGATACGTGAACAAACAGATGCATGCGCAATATGTGGTAATTCCTGACGATGCGAAGATAGATTGTTAAAAGTTAGAATGTTTTACTGTCAGAATTTGTGTGTGTTTTTATTTAAGGTAAAAATCATCTTCGTAGTTGTCACGATTATTTAAAGGAACTAGAAAACAAATCGCGTGAAGCGAAATTAATACATTTAGTCAATCTGTCGAACACACAGAATGAAACTGAACGCACTGTATTTCACGACTATAGCTCTGTCGACATGAAACGTTAAAGATCAACAATACCCAACATGTGTCATCATCAAGATTACAACAGCTAAACCGAGACTCTCAGAGCTGATCTCGGCAAAGTCCACGTGCAAACCGCTTTGCTGCTGCGCGTGTTAATCGCTTGAGGTGACAAGCCAGTATAGAGCAGTAGTGTATTGCGCTTCACATGAAAGCGCGCTTTTCTCTAATCTTTTTAACTTTCTGAGCTTGTTTCAAATCCAAACATAACATATCTACATTTTTTGGGAATCGGAAAATGATAAAGAATAAGATGAACTCAATTTTGGATCTATTTCTAAGATTGTAATCGTAGTACCTAATTAACCTGTTTTCGTTAATTGTGATAACATTTTTAGAGTAATCATAACATATCTATATATTTTTAGATTTAGAATTTGATGAAGGATACTATGCACTCATTTTAAAATCTGTTTGCAAAAATTCGATTTTAATGACAACTTTAATGAGCAAACTCATCAATTAATTGAAAGGCTTCCGACCTGCAATGCAATCCCATAGTCCGGACATTGTCAAAGATTGCTTGACCAAACTTTTACCCAATTTGGTTGAAAAATGAGAAGGTGACATGACAGTGCCGCCTCAACTTTCACAAAATGCCAATAATGACGTCATCAGACATTTATAGAATAAAACAATAAAAAAAAAAACGAACTCAGGAACTCTTATGTAAAGTTTCATGAAGATCAGTCCAGTAGTTTTCCTTGAATCGCTCTACACACACACACACACACACACACACACACACACACACACACACACACACACACACACACACACACACACACACACACACACACACACACACACACATCCATGCATGCATACATACATACATTCATACATACATACATACATACATACATACATACATACATACATACACCACACCCTCGTCTCGATTCCCCGCCTTTGTTAAAACATTAAGTCAAAACTTGACTAAATGTAACAAGTCGCGTAAGGCGAAAATACAATATTTGGTCAAGTAGCTGTCGAACTCACAGAATGAAACTGAACACAATGCCATTTTTCAGCAAGACCGTATACTCGTAGCATCGTCAGTCCACCGCTCATGGCAAAGGCAGTGAAATTGACAAGAAGAGCGGGGTAGTAGTTGCGCTAAGAAGGATAGCACGCTTTTCTGTCCCTCTCTTTGTTTTAACTTTCTGAGCGTGTTTTCAATCCAAACATATCATATCTATATGTTTTTGGAATCAAAAACCGACAAGGAATAAGATGAAAGTGTTTTTAAATTGATTTGGACAATTTAATTTTGATAATAATTGTTATATATTTAATTTTCAGAGCTTGTTTTTAATCCGAATATAACATATTTATATGTTTTTGGAATCAGCAAATGATGGAGAATAAGATAAACGTAAATTTGGATCGTTTTATAATTTTTTTTTTATTTTTTACAATGTTCAGATTTTTAATGACCAAAGTCATCAATTAATTTTTAAGCCACCAAGCTGAAATGCAATACCGAAGTCCGGGCTTTGTCGAAGATTACTTGACCAAAATTTCAACCAATTTGGTTGAAAAATGAGGGCGTGACAGTGCCGCCTCAACTTTCACGAAAAGCCGGATATGACGTCATCAAAGACATTTATCAAAAAAATGAAAAAAAAATTCGGGGATTTCATACCCAGGAACTCTCATGTCAAATTTCATAAAGATCGGTCCAGTAGTTTAGTCTGAATCGCTCTACACACACACACAGACACACACACACACACACACACACACACACACACACGCACACACGCACACACACACACACGCATATACACCACGACCCTCGTTTCGATTCCCCCTCGATGTTAAAATATTTAGTCAAAACTTGACTAAATATAAAAACGAACAAGTCGCGTAAGGCGAAAATACAACATTTAGTCAAGTAGCTGTCGAACTCACAGAATGAAACTGAACGCAATGCCATTTTTCAGCAAGACCGTATACTCGTAGCATCGTCAGTCCACCGCTCATGGCAAAGGCAGTGAAATTGACAAGAAGAGCGGGGTAGTAGTTGCGCTAAGAAGGATAGCACGCTTTTCTGTACCTCTCTTTGTTTTAACTTTCTGAGCGTGTTTTTAATCCAAACATATCATATCTATATGTTTTTGGAATCAGGAACCGACAAGGAATAAGATGAAAGTGTTTTTAAATTGATTTGGACAATTTAATTTTGATAATAATTTTTATAAATTTAATTTTCAGAGCTTGTTTTTAATCCAAATATAACATATTTATATGTTTTTGGAATCAGAAAATGATGGAGAATAAGATGAATGTAAATTTGGATCGTTTTATAAATTTTTTTTTATTTTTACAATTTTCAGATTTTTAATGACCAAAGTCATTAACTAATTTTTAAGCCACCAAGCTGAAATGCAATACCGAAGTCCGGGGTTTGTCGAAGATTACTTGACCAAAATTTCAACCAATTTGGTTGAAAAATGAGGGCGTGACAGTGCCGCCTCAACTTTCACGAAAAGCCGGATATGACGTCATCAAAGACATTTATCAAAAAAATAAAAAAAATGTTCAGGGATTTCATACCCAGAAACTCTCATGTCAAATTTCATAAAGATCGGTCCAGTAGTTTAGTCTGAATCGCTCTACACACACACACACACACAGACACACACACACACGCACATACACCACGACCCTCGTCTCGATTTCCCCCTCTACGTTAAAACATTTAGTCAAAACTTGACTAAATGTAAAAAGAGGGACATAACACACACACACACACACACACACACACACACACACACACACACACACAACACACACACATACACACACACACACACACACGCACGCACGCACACACGCACACACACACACACACACACACACACAAACACGCACGCACACGCACACACACACACACACACACACACACACACACACACACACACACACAGATGCTTTTGTTCCTGGTCAAACGTATGACAAATGGAGTCCAATACTTCCACAAATTACGTTGAGATAAATATTTTCTTTTTCATAATCCAATGAGTACAGTTGACACTTGAATCAAATCAAATTTGAATGAGTATTTCTGCTGTTGATTTGTTAAGGAACGGGTTCACCAAGGCGACAAGTCGGTTTATCTACAAACAGATTTCATTCACAAATGTTACAATATCAACGTTTTGAAATAAAAATAGTTTCTGATTAGCAAATGAGGTCAAAACGTATTGCTATTTGCTGACATGGTGCCAATGAAAAGCGGAAATATGGGAGGATAGCTTGAGATATTGCCAGGTGTGTTAGATTACCGTCTTACGTCACCGACCTAGTCACACGTATTCCTGTACGAAGTGTTCACACACGTTGGCAACAAAACGTGGTTACGACTGACATTTGTTTGCGCCATTGAGCAACCCAAGATAAATCTTTGACAAGATGAGTTCACGAACGGTGTTCATAGAAAATGACAAAACAAGTGTGTAAACCCATTTGCACGGGTTTGTCCCCCCCCACACACACACACACACAGACACACACACACACACACACACACACACACTCACACTCACACACACACACACTCTCTCTCCCTCACTCATTCTCTCTCTCCCTCTCTCTCTCACACACACACACACACACACACACACACACACACACACACACACACACACACACACACACAGTGTTGTTTAGAGGCACTTCCAAGGACTAGCACCAAAAGACCCCACTTTTGAGGACTTGTTTACTAATCGGTTTAGACGAAAAAGTAAAGCAGATTTGTAATAAGCAGAGTGCCCTGATTGTTCATTTAACTAGTGATAATAAGTAGATGTGAAAACCAATCAACAACACTTCACAGCTGAGAGGCCAAAGCTTGATTTGTATGAAGGTTAACACACGAAGATTGAAAATTACGACTTTTGCGGACAAATCGCAGTTTTGGCGGGCCTTTTGAGGGGGTCTCCAGATTGGCTGTGTGAACGTGATTCAGCCATAACAAATTCAGCGGACGTCCGCTGAATTCTTGGGTCCGCGGAACACGGGTGTGTAACGTAGAAATAGTCCCCCCCACACACACACACACACACACACACACACACACACACACAGTCAAATATGAATGAATAAATAGATAGATAAGATTAGATTGATAGATATATAGGTAAAATAATCAATCAATCAGTCAATCAATCAATCAATCAATCATTTAATGAGTACATGAATAAAATCCATAAAATAATAAAGAAAATGTCATAAAGAAATAAATCATGAAATGTGAGTGTGTGGATAAAAGCAAAATGCAATGTACGTACGTTCAACAACCTCTATGCATGCTCCAGACAAGTATGGCTCCTTGTTTGTATGCCATTTTCACGATCATTGATCTGATCAATTTTGAACGATGAGATTGGCGTTGACGTCAGAGCGTCTCTATGGCGTAATAATAGCAAAAAGAGATTCCATTTCCATTCTCTTCAATGAAGTCTGAAATTATAAGGGACCTGGGATGACTGACATCAATCGATGTAATGCTACACACATCGTATGATATTACGTTGGTGATGAGGATCTGTCATTATAGATTGTTGCAACTTTTGGTACGGCACACTTATTCTTGTTCGATGATTTTAATTATGTTTCTATTTTTGTGCTGGGAATTGTTTTGTGTTGTTTTGGTTTGTTTTGTTTTTATTTTGCATGAACTTCAAGACAACAACGAAAAACACACACAAGAATCACACACACACACACACACACACACACACACACACACACACACGTACACACACACACACACACACACACACACACACACACACACACACACGCACGCACGCACGCACGCGTACACTTACACACACAACAACACTCCCCCCCACCCTTCCCACCCGTCCACCACAGAAAAACAAAATAATCCTCCCACCCCACCCAACCCCAATCCCCACAAGCCCGGCATTCAATATAGTCATACATTCAATTTGTCAGTCAGCGGGTACTCTCGCCGTTACGATCTATTGCAAATGGCTTTCTTGCAACCTCTTTACTGCCACAACTTCAAACAAAGCGTGCCTGATATTTCGCTCGTCATTTATCAATTTACGGTGAATGCAACGCCATGGTCGGCGGGAGGCCGCGCAAGGATAAAAGAGAAGGAAAACAAGTCCCAATAACCTTTGCGGAGGGATAATTACGGCGAGGAGTGCTGCGCCCCGCGTTGCAGCTGAGACACAAGAGCATAAGAAGTTGCTAAGATCTGAAACGCCGGGCGGAACTAATTCAAAATGGTCTTCTTTTTGTTCTCGTTGAAAATAACTCTCAATTACGTTTTTGGTGTAGCGAGTGACGCTCTTCTCTCCATGACGCCTTCTTTCAGAATGTGACACTAAAAACAAACCTTTCAGCATCAAACCCAAATATAGTTGTCTAGCGGTGGTGAGTTCTTTCAGATGTTACTTGTGTGAATGCACGACGACAACCTCATAAACCCAGAACAGTAGAACAAGGGCAGTAATCTGCCATCGGTAGTAATACAAGTGCTTTTTATTTTGTAAACTTCAAAATGGCGGCGAATTAAAAAAAGAGAAACGTCCTAATTGTACAGATAACAGGAACAAAGTGTCGCGTTCCAACCGCGAATGGCTAGGTTTGGGACGCTTCCTACTTATTTCCTGTACGCTCCAATAGTGTTTTCAGCATGTGCAAGAGAGCTCGCACGCGTGGCAGAAACGTTGAATTATAAACAAAACAAAGCATTGACAAGTAAGTCCACCTAATTGTATTTGAAGTGGGAGGACATACAAATCACACCTGTCAGACAATGACAGAAAAGTAGCTCGTTAGGCGTTGACTTCTCAAGATAATCATGTTTCTTTGAGTGTTTAAATATTATGTGTATGTCCGTTCAATCAAACGATCATTGGGTCGACGCACGTTTAACGTTTCGTTTTGTTTATTATCAAACGTTCCGCAAACTGACTGTTCTTGGTGTAAGGTTCTTGGTTCTTAGAGCAGAGATATAAAGTCCAGATAACAGAGCGTCATCATGGCCAAAATGACTTCACGAACAGCAACAACCGTCATTTGCAGTTTTCTGAAGTAGAGAACGTTGAACATGGGCAGCCCAGTACTATACTTCACAATTCGTTTATTACATTTAAAGTTGGCATCAAGAGATCCTGTATTGTCCACCAGAACGTTGTGTAGCTTGAGTTTAGCTATGCTGCTTTTCTAAATATCAAGATGCCACTACTATGTCATTGTGTTTTTCGTTGTTCAGATAGCATTTTGTTCTTCGTAAATTGTCCAATGTCTTGGTGCTCTGGAGTTTGTACCGAACTGACGAACCAATACCGAACTGACGAACCAATACCGAACTGACGAACCAATACCGAACTGACGAACCAATACCGAACTGACGAACCAATACCGAACTGACGAACCAATACCAAACTGACGAACCAATACCGAACTGACGAACCAATACCGAACTGACGAACCAATACCGAACTGACGAACCAATACCGAACTGACGAACCAATACCGAACTGACGAACCAATACCGAACTGACGAACCAATACCGAACTGACGAACCAATACCGAACTGACGAACCAATACCGAACTGACGAACCAATACCGAACTGACGAACCAATACCGAACTGACGAACCAATACCGAACTGACGAACAAATACAAATACAAAGAAACAAACAAACAAACAAACAGACATTACGAATTCAGTTGAAAATGTCCAGAGACATGTCTCCATAGAAGAAACCTTTTTGGCAAGCTAAGAACAAATGCATAATCATTTGATTGTCACTCGAAAAGGCATCATTCCATGTGAAAAACATAAGGGCTGGTAACCCATCAAACACACACGCCCCCCCCCCCCCCCCCCCCCTAGCAAGTTGCCAATTCGTATAGTTTGTCGGTCAGCCTGTTTTAGCTTGCACATAATTGCTAGGCATGCGTAATTTACCAGGCAGTGTGAGAACAACCTCTGCACACACAACATCGACATTACTTGTTAATTTTCGCAGTTTGCTGAGAACAAAAAAGTCCACAATTTTCGGTTTCCGTAGCTCAAGTGCACTCGGGGCAAGGTCTTTATTCACGGACTGGGGGGAAACGATAGCGCCCCGCCATTTATGCACTTGGTGTTTGCACTTGGCGAAAATATAAATTGAATTCATATCGGAAATCAGATTCAATCACATCTTCGACCTTGTAAACAAACTAGGATGGACAGGGTCAATGACATCGTTTGACCTTTGACCATCATCTTCTCATTTTAACGTCGCGTGCGTCAATCCAATGACGCAGCAGGAAACACTATCATAGAAAGTATTTGCACAACGGTGCAAATGCTAGACATATCTGGAGAGAAAATCGACAAGAGAGAAAAAAAATCGACACGCACACCCACACTTCTCGGCCCAAGAATTATAGCAAAGAGTTTCGTAAGCAAAAAGGGAGGCAACTCTGTGAATCAATAAGCAATTCTCTGCCCCTGACCCGCGGACTTAAGCGAGAGCGATTGACTGAGAGCCGTCGTGTCGATCTCTTCCATCAGAGATGAGGGTGGGGAGGGGGGGGGTGCAAGAGAGAGGGGAGGAGGAGGCAAAATGTAGAATTCTCAAGAGATAATTAACACACGTCTTGTATCATCAGTTCTTCCCCGCCATGACGATACAACGTAGTCTGTGTGTGGGAACAACTTGCACAACAATGTCAGCTTTGTTCGCTTGGTTGGCTGTCGGTGTGAATGTGGCAGCCAACCAGTTTCATACGTTTTAGCTCGTTGGAGTTTAACTGAATTCTGAAATTATTAATAAAAACAAAGAAACACTGTTGAGTCTCTGCTGCTTCGGTTGCAGATAAGTTGTACAATATTATAAGGCTATGAAAATGCACGCGCGGTGCCGCGCACTTGCATCTATAAACACGTATCATGGTCAGGTAGTTGCAGATAAGATGGAATCATCTCTCTCTCTCTCTCTCTCTCTCTCTCTCTCTCTCTCTCTCTCTCTCTCTCTCTCTCTCTCTCTCTCTCTCTCTCTCTCTCTCTCTCTCTTTCTTTCTCTCTCTCTATCTCTCTCGCTCTCTCTCTCGGTAACCGCACCACCACCACCACCACCACTGCCACCACCACAACTCTCTCATCTGCCCACGTCCGAGCCACTCGGCTCAGGTCCTTTTCCCAACATCGTCCCCAATCTCCTAAATCCCTTCCCCTGTCCGTCCCAAAGCAAGTCTTGACCACCGGTCATCGATCGCTGAGAGTGAAAGGCGGGACCCGACTGACCACTCGTCCCTCTTCACCCCCACTCCCCTCATCTGCCCGCCGCCAGTGACAGGGGCCTGCACTCTCCCTGATAGCCTTGGTCAATGTTTGCTTAGCTCCCCTGTCTAGTTACCTCGTTCAAATTTGAGGATGTGAAAAGAGAGAGGATTTTTCTGAGGGTCCTATTTTCATGGCGACACCGGCTCGGATCAACTTGGTCTCGGACTGTTTGGTTTGGTCATTTCGGAGATGGGGGCTTTTTGTGAACAGGGGGCTCGGAAGACCAGGAGATACCTACGAGTCTTGGAATGTTTTCCTTCTTGTGTTAATGGCTGACAGTAGCTTTCGACGGGAGAATGCCGGACAGCGTCTTTCCTTCGTTTCTGGCAGTGTTGACTCGTGCTAGTGTTCAGGTCAGAATAATTCTCCGCGTGTTGACACAGGTACCGGTCGGGAGGGAAACCATCAGATCTAAGTACACGCTGTTTTAGCGAAGAAAATATTTGTGGCTAGGCAAGCCGTCTGGATGTTTCAACCCGGTGGTCACGTGCATAGACTAGTTTGACCCACATTCCCAGCACAAGGGTAGGAAACTGTAATGACACAAGTGGACAGATACGGTTGATTGCAGAAATCAGTGGCGACGTACGCACGGACACAGACAAATAAAGGCACAGACAGACAGACAGACAGACAGATAGGCGTGGATTAGGATATTTCTCTTCTCCTGCTTGTAAAGCTCAACAAGCTGAACAGAACAGGAAAACAAAATCCAGAAAGAAAGAATGACAGAAAAGAAAGAAAGAAAAATAAGAATAACAGCACCAAATAAAGAAAGAAAGAAACAAACAAACAAACAAAAAATCAACATTCATGATGGTATGTGGAGTGTGTAAATGAAGACACGGGCCAATGCCGACAAATAAGAACCACCTGTGAGAAAGAAAAGAAAGACTGTCTTTAACACTGTCAAATAGACGAGAAGGATATGGTAAACAGAGCTGGTCAACGACAACGAGACAGTCTTGCACTAGGCTCCGGTGGTCTGACAAGCCAAGAGGCAACACAACTCTACATTGGACGCATGGTGCTGGTGGTCTGACAAACCAAGAAGCAACACAACTTTACATTGGACGCATGGTGCTGGTGGTCTGACAAGCCAAGAAGCAACACAACTCTTCATTTGACGCATGGTGCTGGTGGTCTGACAAGCCAAGAAGCACAACTCAGTCGGGCAACTGCAGTTTTAACGAGTGAAATGCAGTAATCCGCCGAAATCGGGTTTCATGGAAAAGAATGCAGTCGGCTGATTGTGTCTCTTCGCACAAGGAGTTGCCTCATGACAGTGCTGGCCTCCCACAGCCCCGCGTTGAACGTTGAACCACAGTCGGATTGATGACAAAGCGGTTAGTGGTCTGACTGTCATCGCGAGTCCATGAACCCGGCCCCTCGTGGTCTGACAAGCCACGAAGCAGCACAACTCTACATTGGACGCAATGCGCTGTGAAGGCGGGGGTCAGGGAGGCAGAAACAAGCATCAAATCCCGACCGTGGCCTCGTCCCGCTAGGAAGCAGTGAGGGGAAAGTGTACACGATGCCCCGTAAACACGACGCCCCGTAACAGGATTAGACAGAGCGGTCGGGCTGCACTTGGTAGATTGCAGGTCGTTTGTACATGGTGGTGATGTGTGTGAGGTGATCGGGTGAAGGTGGTTGGAGTGGGTGGGGGTTGGTGGGAATGAGGCGTGATGTGTCATGGAAAAGTGTGTGTTCGTTTCTTGTTGTCAACGTGCATGTGCCGTCTATCAGTTTGTGTCAGTGACTGCGTTGTTTGTGTGCTTGCGACTTCTCATTCATTTTGAATCCAAGCAAGGACACATTTAATTTAGTTGTGCAATAAAAAGGATTCAAAGCAGACGCCTTTAACTTGAATCAAAGAAAGAATGCAGAACAACAAACACAGTTCAATCGCTCCAAAGATGACACTTAGAAAAACTTTCTAAAACTGAACGATCACAGGCGTTTTCGGGTAGAACAGAAATCACAGCTCAGAAGTAACGGGAGGGAAGTGGAACAGACACATTCCGGAGTGAGGAAGATCTGACAATATAAATGGGTCAGAATCAGGACGCCTTTGAGGCCTCAAACTCCTTTATCTTTTTCTCTGCCTCCTCTTCCCACCTCCACCCCCCTTCTATCCCCCCTTCTCCCCATCCCCCATCCCATCCCTCCTCGTCCACCTACCGTTGTTGGCTCTTTGGGTTTGATAAAAAGACGAAGTGAGTAAATAAGGAAGAAGACGACAGAATCATGGACATTAGGCGGAATCGATCGTCATCAAAACACTTTCACTCTGACGTCAATCCCAGGAAGGGAGATAATTTCCATGCTTATTGCGGCCCTTATGCAAACAAACCGACGGCCAAATTAGAAGTGGTGTATGTGAGAGAGCCACTTGGCAGGTTTTTTTTAGACAGTTTCAAAAGAAACTGAGCGCAACGTTGAAACGCAGTATGATTGTGGGGCATGATGCAGCAGCTATGATGTCAGTTTGGAAAAGAGAAGGGAAACGAAGACATGCCAATAT
>NC_090253.1:682665-685165 GCF_037325665.1 Littorina saxatilis
TGTAATAATGTTCAATTGAAGCCGTAGTTGTTATACACTTGCTGTAATAATGTTCAGTCCAAGCTGTAGTTGTTATACACATGATGTAATAATGTTCAGTTCAAGCTGTAGTTGTTGTACACTTGCTGTAATAATGTTCAGTTGAAGCTGTAGTTGTTATACGCATGCTGTAATAATGTTCAATTCAAGCTGAAGTTGTTGTACACTTGCTGTAATAATGTTCAGTTGAAGCTGTAGTTGCTGTACACTTGCTGTAATAATGTTCAGTTGAAGCTGTAGTTGTTATACACATGCTGTAATAATGTTCTGTTGAAGCTATAGTTGTTATACACATGCTGTAATAATGTTCAGTTCAAGCTGTAGTTGCAGTTCCAAAACATCACAATGAGGCTTGTGAAGTCAACATTGCATTTCAATATTGTGCACATTACATCTTATATAGTCTTTTTTAGATCTTATATAGTCTTATTACATCTTTTATAGTCTTTATAAGACCTTTATTTAGTCTATGTTAATCTAATACAGTGTATAGTCAACATTACATTTTATATAGTCTTTATCATACCTGTATTTAGACTGTGTTAATCTAATATAGCCAGCATTACATTTTATATAGTCTTTATTATACCTTTATTTAGTCTGTGTTAATCTAATATAGCCAGCATTACATCTTATATAGTCTTTATTAGACCTGTATTTAGTCTATGTTAATCTAATATAGCCAGCATTACATCTTATATAGTCTTTATTAGACCTTTATTTAGTCTATGATAATCTAATATAGCCAATATAGTTAGTGATATGCATTACAGATTAACTTTGCATTATCCGGTCCTCTCGGGTTGGAACAGTTAAACAACAGGGCGGACAAATAACAAAACCAAACACATATATTATATAACAGGGTGTCTACAAAAAAAGTACCCGATTTTCTGTCAATACTACAGACAAGTCAGTAACTTGATTGACATCATTTTTGCGTGATATTGTAGTCAGTTCATAGAAGTTTTGTCCCCAGTTAACAGCTTTCAGTTGAGATCGTCTGTTTCTTCACACCACGTGATCAATGTAGCCACCCCGTTTTCCAATGACAGACTGCATTCTCATTTCCATATTGTTCATTACATTGGGGAATGTTTCCTGTGGAATGTTCTGGATTTCTCTGAGAATGTTTGCTTTCAGTTGTTGTAAGTTTATTGGTCTGGGGTACATATTAGCGTATTAGCTTACATATTAGTTCTTGCATTTCTCGGTACTGATGTTTCAATGTCTTGTTGGGTACTTTTTTGTTAGACACCCTTTATATACAGAGATAAGAAATACGAGTGGTGTGTGAGGTAAACATCTATCCACGATTTGAAAAGAGGAGAGAGAGTGGGGTGGGGTGGGATGGGGGTGGGGTAGGGGGTGGAGGCTTTGATGGGGTCAGATTTCCACAACTTGAGTAGCATTAAGAGAGAGAGAGAGAGAGAGAGAGAGAGAGAGAGAGAGAGAGAGAGAGAGAGAGAGAGAGAGAGAGAGAGAGAGAGAGAGAGAGAGAGAGAGAGAGAGAGAGAGAGAGAGAGAAAAAAAAAACACCACCTTAACTGATATGCTATCGGAACATACAAAACGATCTCGCAATATTGCGCCCTCGGGATGTCCCATCCGACCCCCTACGATGAGACGTGAGGGTTGCGTGTGAGGGGGATGAGATCAGACAGAGTTCAGGAGGTTCGACACCTTCTCTGGCAGCTGACAGGCACCGCAACACCCCGTGCACAGCCCCCACACCACAACCCTCGCCCCGCACAGCCCCCACACCACAACCCTCACCCCACACAGCCCCCACACCACAACCCTCGCCCCGCACAGCCCCCACACCACAACCCTCGCCCCGCAGTCTCCACGTAGTCAGTACAAGATAAGAAGAAAAAAATAGAGATACGACACAGACACGATAAAAGAGAGATCCCCATTCTCTCTTTGTAAGCTTTGCTATGGAATTTGAAGCGAGGACTTTGTAGGATTGTAGTTTTGGCCAACCCAAATGCGTCATACGTACGTATTCGTCAAAATGAGACTTGCTATTATTAAGGCTGCGTCGCCCAAAACAAATAACGGTTTTGGGTGTGACGAAAAAAAGAACAGGGCCGGAGTGCTATGTAAATTATGAGCAATTCTTCAAAATCGATTTAAAAATATGACACTACCAGACTGTTTCCGCATATTGAGCCAGAATTTGTTGTTATGGCAAATCGATGTTGCAGTTCCGGAGCAAATGGTCAAAATTTCGTTGCGAATTTGCGTTCAAACGTGTTTTTCCCATAATATAACAATGCACAGCTCGAAAATATGGCCAAGAACAAATCTACGGTACTTCGAAGAAAGAAGAATAACAACATTCTTGTCCATTACGACTTGCAATTTACCGTGTGCGCTGTAAAATCTCCCTACCTTTAAAGCAGACGAAAAGCAGACATCTTCATTTTGTTCCAAGGGAGAAATTGTTGGTCATAAA
>NC_090253.1:690165-705165 GCF_037325665.1 Littorina saxatilis
GCAAGAACAGAATACTTGGAAGCTGTAGGTAGAGATGAATCTGCCGAAGAGCCACAATGGATCCGAACACATCTTAAACAAAAACAAAACAAAAACGCTTATGTTGATGGCCCTTCTCACACGAACTCAACAGACAACTTTTTTTGGACTTTTTCCCTCACCGGTGATGGCTGGTGGTAAAAATAAACAATTGCGTTCATCACTACCTTCGTAAAAACATCGTATTTCATCGTAGAGTCTCTCTCTCTCTCTCTCTCTCTCTCTCTCTCTCTCTCTCTCTCTCTCTCTCTCTCTCTCTCTCTCTCTCTCTCTTCTTTCTCTCTCTCTCTTCTCTCTCTCTCTCTCTCCCTCTCTCTCTCCCTTCTCTCTCTCTCCCCCTTCTCCCTCTCTTTCTCTCTCTCTTTCTCTCTCTCTTCTCTCTCTTCCTTCTCTCTCTCTCTTCTCTCTCTCTCCCTTCTCTCTCTCTCCCTCTCTCTCTCCCTTCTCTCTCTTTCTCTCTCTCTTTCTCTCTCTCTCTCTTCTCTCTCTCTCTCCCTTCTCTCTCTCTCTCTCTCTCTCTCTCTCTCTCTCTCTCTCTCTCTCTCTCTCCCTCTCTCTCTCTCCCTTTTCTCTCTCTCTCTCTCGCTCTCTCTCTCTCTCTCTCTCTCTCTCTCTCTCTCTCTCTCTCTCTCTCTCTCTCTCTCTCTCTCTCTCTCTCTCTCTCTCTCTCTCTCTATCTCTCTCTCGTGCGTTTTCTTCCTCTATGTCTAAAGCTAGCTTCCCTAGTTCCCGTGCCAAAGGCATTTAAGCATCCATCCGCAAAGTATGCATCCTATAAACTTGTGTACGTAGTGTTTACTCGTGCCTCAAGGAACGTGTTTTGATTTGAGAAAATGTGTGAGTTGCGTCAATGAAAGAACAAAACATCCCCCTTTGAACCCCCCCCCCCCCCCCCCACCCCCCACCCCCCGCCCCCTCCTCTCAAATCGCTTTCTCGTGCCGTGTGGGCGTAAAAACGCAACACAAGCGGCAAAGAACACAAAAGAAAGATTGCAACATTCAGACAGGAGATTGCTTACGACCTCGATGCTTTCCTCTTGTGTTTCAAAACATTTCTCTGAGAAAATCGCATTATCTCTGGAAAAGAAATCGCGACATGAGGGCATTCGTTCAAGGTCAAACGTTCGTCGGCCGCAATGGTGGAAAAAAAGGAGTGAGCAAAAAACAGAGAGAGAGCTCACATAAACATAGTGTATGTGTGAGTGTGTGTGCTTGTATGTGTGTTTGTATGCGTGTGTGTGTGTACGTGCTAGACGACGTCGCTGCGCACACCCACCCGTCGCGCCAAAGCCAGCAATCTGGATGCTAGCGACGTACCCTACAGATACAGATACAGATACGTGCGTGCGTGCGTGCGTGTGTGTGTGTGTGTGTGTATGTGTGTGTGTGTGTGTGTGTGTCAACTTACAGAGAGGAGAGACAGACTGACAGAGACATAGAATAAAAACATGTGCACGAAGCTCTGGCACAGAGTTGTCGGCTCAAGTTCCGACTCCTGGTTCAATGAAGGACAGCCTTAAAGCCCGATACTAACTGGGCAAAGCCTGATACTAACTGGGCAAAGCCTGATACTAACTGGGCAAAGCCTGAAACTAACTGGGCAAAGCCTGATACTAACTGGGCAAAGTCGGCTTCACGAAGTTCCTTTCTCGCAGCTTTGGCACTGCATGTTTGGTAAACAGACATCACAAAGGTTTCGCGAAGCCGACTTCTCACTGTCTCCAAGATCGACTGACAGATCCCTACACACAAATCGCCCCCCGACGACTGTTCCATCATGGCGTCAAGATCACAGCAAGGGGAGCGCACTGTAGCGAGAGAAATCAGATAACTATGGGCAGACAATCGGGAGGTAGGGTGGCCAAGAGCCGTCGTTCATTAGTGGGAGCTAGACGTGACGGCATTAAGTGCTGGGTCTTTTCCTCCTACTCATCCCGGCCGTTGGAGAAAGGGGGGTGGGGGGGGGGGGGGGGAGGGGGATTGATCTGGAGGACAGACAATTTCTGCTGGAGGACTTTGATTAAAGACGGCACTCCTTGGTACTCTTCTTCTCCTTTGTTTTATACCTTGGATTGTCTGTTTGATTAGAGACTTTACTCTTCGTTAGTCTTCTTCTCATATATTATGTGTTTTATACCTTGGATTGTCTGTTTGATCAGAGACTTTACTCTTCGTTAGTCTTCTTCTCATATATTATGTGTTTTATACCTTGGATTGTCTGTTTGATTAAAGACTTTACTCTTCGTTAGTCTTCTTCTCATATATTATGTGTTTTATCCCTTGGATTGTCTGTTAGATTAGAGACTTTACTCTTCGTTAGTCGTCTTCTCATATATTATGTGTTTTATACCTTGGATTGTCTGTTAGATTAGAGACTTTACTCTTCGTTAGTCTTCTTCTCATATATTATGTGTTTTATCCCTTGGATTGTCTGTTAGATTAGAGACTTTACTCTTCGTTGGTCTTCTTCTCATATATTATGTGTTTTATCCCTTGGATTGTCTGTTAGATTAGAGACTTTACTCTTCGTTAGTCTTCTTCTCATATAATTATGTGTTTTATCCCTTGGATTGCCTGTTAGATTAGAGACTTTACTCTTCGTTAGTCTTCTTCTCATATAATTATGTGTTTTATACCTTGGATTGTCTGTTAGAAGCGGAACTTTGTATTGTGGACGGAATGTTCTTCTCGTAAACTGAATGCCTGGGGTAATCTGTTTGATTGGAGATGTAACCTTCGTTATTTGAACGTCTTGGAGTTTTTTCTTTGATTAAAGACATACATTTTGCCTTGTGCTGCATGCATCTCCTTGATCAAAGAAATACTTTCTTGTTCGAAGCGGCATTTAAAAGGGGTCTTTAGGTTCTCTTCATATTTTCTTTCTTCGCGAAAACAACTTTCATTTTTACTGTGATGAAATTTTATACCCGATATTTTCGTGTTGGTTGAATGCGATACTCCTCATCCCAGCATTTTTGTTCTTGTATGTTCTAGGTGATTGATGGGAGCACAGTCTGACTTGTTCATGCCTTGAAGTGTGGATCGTCTATTTGACACATCCCCATCATGCTACAACAGAGTTGAGCTGCGTCCTTGTCTGATATAGCGTTTCTGATACACTGGGGCCTGCGATGTGTGACCCACGTGATGCGAGGACTTCTCTTCTTCTTCTTCTTCTTCTTCTTCTTCTTCTTCTTCTTCTTCTTCTTCTTCTTCTTCTTCTTCTTCTTCTTCTTCTTCTTCTTCTTCTTCTTCTTCTTCTTCTTCTTCTTCTTCTTTTTCTTCTTCATCTTCTTCTTCTTCTTCATCTTCTTCGTTCATGGGCTGAAACTTCCACTTCCACTCATGTTTTTTGCACGAGTGGATTTGTACGTGTATGACCGTTTTTACCCCGCCATTCAGGCAGGACACGCCGATCGGGGGAGGCATGCTGGGTATGTTCGTGTTTCTATAACCCACCGAACTCTGACGTCGTTGACACGGCTCGGACTATAGGATTATAGATCTATAGGATTATAGGACTATAGGATTACATTTCAACTTGGACACTTGAACATTAGTTACAACTGTGTCCTTGAAATTCTGATTGACATTTACATTTTATTAACAGATTCAAAAGGTTTGCATTGTATTATTTATCATAACCTGCATTTATGTCACGTTTACTCAAAATTAACCCAAAAAACTCAGTCCCCTGTTCGCATGCTTCGCGGCGGCGACCAGGAAGACCCCCGTCTCGGGCTTTGGGTTTCGGTTAGCCAAGCCTCACTTAGATTGTTGATGTCTGATCCCAGGTTGTGGGTGTTGATCGTTAAGATTCAGGCAGATGGACCAACCGAATATGTTGATATCACTTCACGCGACTTGTTATCCTTTTTCTCCCGACTACATTATACCTGCAATGAAAGGCAAATGAAAATGATGCAGGGGCGTCTGTCCCAAGAATGTCCTGTCATCACAGGTAGCACTGTACACGCTGTCATCACAGGTACCACTGTACACGCTGTCCGCATCACAGGTACCACTGTACACGCTGTCATCACAGGTACCACTGTACACGCTGTCATCACAGGTACCACTGTACACGCTGTCAATGTACCGTGCCATGATGTAAAAGCGCTCTGCTTATTGTTTATGCCTTGAATACCATTTCCTGACTGTCTGTGCGTGCGCCGTGAACCAACATAACATGACACACTTATCTGCAACATGATTTGACTGAGTAACATAGACGGTATCCTTTGTTACGAGACCTATATCACCACTGTAACTCTTAAAACAGCTAAAGGAAACTATCTTCAACAGTGACATGAAGGCCAACACATCTTGAACACGCTACGTAAAGCATGCTGCAGAAACGTACATCATACAGCGATAAAAAAAAAAACGCCATTTATACATAATCACGTTTAGATGAGAAAGAGACATATTCAACAATGACATGAAGGCCAACACATCATGAAAATGATACGTACTGCATAACGCAGCAACTTACATCATACAGCGATTAAAAAAAACCACGTTAATACATCATCACGTTCAGACTAGAAAGGGGAATCGTTATTGATGAATTGATCGCTTTGAACATGCTCCTCTCTCTCCTTCTGATCACTCAACCTTCAATAGTCTCAGTTCCCCTTATCTGCCTCACATCCCCCCATCGCTACCGGCAGAGCTTTCAGACGAGCCACCGCGGCTCCAAAGAGGCAAGGGAGGTAATGAAGTGTGTGGCGATGGGTGGGCGTGTCTGAGAGCGGAAAGAGGGCGGCGCTGAGAATTGTGGGAAGGAATGGTGTGAGGGGAGGTGACCACCGGTCACTGATAACTATACTGGCTGTCAGTAGAGGTTGTGAGGAAAGGGAGGAGGGGTAGGAGAGAGAGAGAGAGAGAGAGAGAGAGAGAGAGAGAGAGAGAGAGAGAGAGAGAGAGAGAGAGAGAGGGAGAGAGAGAGAGAGAGAGAGAGGGAGGGGGAGAGAGAGAGAGAGAGAGAGAGAGAGAGAGAGAGAGAGAGAGAGAGAGAGAGAGAGCGAGAGATTGATTGATTGATTAAACTTTATTACAGAAGGATGGAGATTTTAGGCGGTCTTACAATCTGTCCTTGCTAACTAACATGAATACAAAACAGACATGAAAACATTATAAGAGCAAAAGAGGTTGACGGCAAAAATAATCGTACATATGATAATAAATGGCATTTAAAGGCAAAGAAAAAGTTATAGTATTTGATACTATTAAATACAATAACAGCAATTGAAATATGAAAATAGAAACAATGGTAATGATGATGATGTCATAACAATAATAACAATACTACAGTTCTACAATGTGATGCCATAAACTTTACATTTACACTACGTTAACAGTTCTACAATGTGATGCCATAAACTTTACATTTACACTACGTTAACAGTTCTACAATGTGATGCCATAAACTTTACATTTACACTACGTTAACAGTTCTACAATGTGATGCCATAAACTTTACATTTACACTACGTTAACAGTTCTACAATGTGATGCCATAAACTTTACATTTACACTACGTTAACAGTTCTACAATGTGATGCCATAAACTTTACATTTACACTACGTTAACAGTTCTACAATGTGATGCCATAAACTTTACATTTACACTACGTTAACAGTTCTACAATGTGATGCCATTAACTTTACATTTACAGACAGACAGACAGACAGACAGACAAGACAAGACAAGACAAGACAAGACAAGGCAAGGCAAGGCAAGGCAAGACAAGACAAGACAAGATAAGACAGACAGACAGACAGACAGACAGACAGACAGACAGACAGACACACAGACAGACACACAGACAGACACACAGACAGACAGACACACAGACAGACAGACAGACAGACACACACACAGACACACACACAGACACACACACAGACACACACACAGACAGACACACAGACAGACACACAGACAGACAAACATTTATGATACACATCATGAACTTATCTCAAAATTGTCGACCAAACTCGCTTGCACGATGTTATAACCTACCACTCTTGTTTTACCAACATCAGTATTGTGAATGTTGAACTTTAGCACTTTATTTGGTTCTGGATTGTTACAATGTGATGATGATACAACTGCAAACAATAACAAATCCCATTTTGAACCAACCTCTGTAGCCTGGGGAAAAGAAATAAAGGACAGGGATGTCCATATAGCCACAGATACCACCAGACACACAAGGAATAGTTTTGCCATCTCGTGTCGTTGTGATACAAAATAATGTGAACAGAATCATTTACGACAAAACGCCGCCCCAGACCAAAGTGTGCGTGTTGCTGGAACCTAAACACAAAGCTCACACCGCACAATGAAGACTTGACTTATTCTATAAACACCACAGACTTACGTAGTCGAGACGCTGCGTGTTTTGTCTAGCAGTCAACCCCTGTACCTCTTTCTGATGCAGATAGAATTCTCTTTGATAGGCAGTTGTCTGCCTTGCAAACAAAGCTAAGAGGGAAAGTTTTCTGCTTGAAGTGTGAGTACTGACGCTCTGAGCTGTCGATTCTTCTTCTTCTGCGTTCGATATTCATGGCTGTCATATCCTCAGGTCGGCGGCTGCGATGAAGTCCGCAGTCTTCTGCAGTTCGACAGCGGGTCCCCAGAGCCTGGTGCCCAGGCTGGTGTCTTCTGGCCAGGAGTGCTGGCGTGCTGTCTCCAGATGTGGGCAGGTCTGTAGAGCTTGGTGCCCAGGCTGGTGTCTTCTGGCCAGGAGTGCTGGCGTGCTGTCTCCAGGTGTGGGCAGGTCTGTAGAGCTTGGTGCCCAGACTGGTGTCTTCTGGCCAGGAGTGCCTGGCGTGCTGTCTCCAGGTGTGGGCATGTCTGTAGAGCTTGGTGCCCAGGCTGGTGTCTTCTGGCCAGGAGTGCTGGCGTGCTGTCTCCAGGTGTGGGCAGGTCTGTAGAGCTTGGTGCCCAGGCTGGTGTCTTCTGGCCAGGAGTGCTGGCGTGCTGTCTCCAGGTGTGGGCAGGTCTGTAGAGCTTGGTGCCCAGGCTGGTGTCTTCTGGCCAGGAGTGCTGGCGTGCTGTCTCCAGGTGTGGGCAGGTCTGTAGAGCTTGGTGCCCAGGCTGGTGTCTTCTGGCCAGGAGTGCTGGCGTGCTGTCTCCAGGTGTGGGCAGGTCTGTAGAGCTTGGTGCCCAGGCTGGTGTCTTCTGGCCAGGAGTGCTGGCGTGCTGTCTCCAGATGTGGGCAGGTCTGTAGAGCTTGGTGCCCAGGCTGGTGTCTTCTGGCCGGGAGTGCTGGCGTGCTGTCTCCAGATGTGGGCAGATCTGTAGAGCTTGGTGCCCAGGCTGGTGTCTTCTGGCCAGTGGTGCTGTCTCCAGATGTGGGCAGATCTGTAGAGCTTGGTGCCCAGGCTGGTGTCTTCTGGCCAGTAGTGCTGGCGTGCTGTCTTCAGATGTGGGCAGGTCTGTAGAGCTTGGTGCCCAGGCTGGTGTCTTCTGGCCGGGAGTGCTGGCGTGCTGTCTCCAGATGTGGGCAGGTCTGTAGAGCTTGGTGCCCAGGCTGGTGTCTTCTGGCCAGGAGTGCTGGCGTGCTGTCTCCAGGTGTGGGCATGTCTGTAGAGCTTGGTGCCCAGGCTGGTGTCTTCTGGCCAGGAGTGCTGGCGTGCTGTCTCCAGGTGTGGGCATGTCTGTAGAGCTTGGTGCCCAGGCTGGTGTCTTCTGGCCAGGAGTGCCTGGCGTGCTGTCTCCAGGTGTGGGCATGTTTGTAGAACGTGCTCAGGGGTGTGCTCCTCTGAGCCACACTCACATTGGGCTGTGTCACTCAGTGTCACTCAGTTCCAATCAGCTGTCACTCAGTTCCAATCAGCTGTCGCTGTAAAGCCCGATATTAATTGGGCGAATGCACGAAGCTTTGGTAATAAATTTTCGGTAAAAAAACCACCTCGAAGTTTTGACAAAGTCAACTGTGAGCTCAATCAAGGATAGCCTTGACGATTGTTTGGTTAGTTCCCAATCTTATGGTTAGTTCCCAATCTTATGGTTAGTTCCCAATCTTATGGTTAGTTCCCAATCTTATAACCAAGTCAAAACAAGTTCAAAAGCAAACACATTCAAACTGTCCGAGACTTGAACAGTTGTTTCCGTCTAGAGTCAGAATGGCTTGCAGAAAAGTGCTCCCAATTCTAATTGTTGAGACAATTTTAGATTAACATTTAAGAAACAAAAGGAGGAAAGTGTTTTGAATAAAAACGGCAACAAAACTTAAGGGGAACAAGACGGGTCCTGGATAACTCTCAATTACTCTTGTGGTGTATGTTTGGACCGATTATGTCCCATTGTATCTGAGATACAGTACAGTCATCAGCACTCTGGCGCCATACATGGTTTTGAACCTAAAATAATGTCGTAATAGCTGATAATGATTATGTGATGTGTTCTTATTTAATTTACTTCCAGTTAAAAGACCATTCGCTTCTTGTGACAATATTCTCCACGCATGTTTGTCAGCTGATTTGTTATAAGTGCCTTGTTTTTAGATATTTTAATGTTTGTTTGTGTGTGTATGTTTATTATGCGATATAAGTAGAGGTTACACGCCGAGTCTCAGTGATTATCAAAAATAATGGTCGAAGTTAGCGGATCATGAAAAATGCGAGCTTTAGCGAGCTTTTTCATGACCGCGAACTGAGACCATTATTTTTGATAATCACTGAGACGAGGTGTGTAACCTCTTTATTCCTCCTTTCTTCAGTTATTCAAAGAAAAGAGGAGTTTTTTTGCGAAAGTTTGATCGAATCCTATTCTCTCAACCAGTCAACCTGCGCAGGCGATCGATTAATGCGCGGTTGTATAGTTCCGTGCAAATCATTCCATTCTGTTAACACTTCTTGTCAGTTTTCCTATTTTGGGCTAAAATCAAGTACACAGATATGCTGTTATTCTGCCGTGGCGGCAAAGGCAGATATTGTGTGTTCTGTATATGTTTTAGTATTGCTTAGGATAATGTTTTTTCGTCAAATGGGACTAGCAGACGAACTTTTGCACCCGTGTTCCAACGTTAAAAACTGTATGAAGTTCAGTTTTCTGGGGAAAATAGTGTATGAAACCCCTTTATGTTGTTTAAATTGATGAGATGTGTGCATTTGGTTGCGTGTGATCTGTTTATTAAATGAAATATTGTTGAAAACTGACCGTCGGATTGCAGTCTGTTGTCGAAGGAACTGAGTGAAAAGAAGGGGAACTACTCTTGTCGCTAGACAAAGTATGAGTTACTTGCCTTGGGAAATTGCTTGTGATGAACGGCTTGACGGCACGGCAGATGAGATTCAGAAAACAACCGAACTCATGGATTTTATATGGAGATTCATGTGTTCAGGCCTGTAGTTGTTCATTTAAATGCGGTAAGTTTGTATTGTTTGCTCCAGAGATGTATACTTCGTACATTAGAGCGTTCGGAACTTTTCAGTCGTAAAAAGTAGTACCGAAACAGAACAACCTCTCAACCCATTGCACTATCGAGGATTCAGGCTGTTGCTGGGTCGTTATTTGTTTGGTTGCTGGGTCATTATCGAAAAATAACTACCCCTACAAGTTTACAGAGGCAAAGAAGCAGAGGGGGGAATAATAAAGGAATATATGTGTGCGATTTTCTCGCTGATTTTGCCTTTCCCGGCCCTAAATAGGGTCAGGTAGCCATTTCCAGCTAGGTGGACTGGCGTGAGCTCGGAAGAATCGGCTATTAAATTTTGTATTCACCAGGTTTAGTTTTACAAAAGAATTAATCAAAACGAGCAATATTGTCTCACCTGTGCTGAGCTTTCTGATTCTACGTTTAGCTCTAT
Organism: Littorina saxatilis; assembly: GCF_037325665.1. Classification (NCBI taxonomy): domain Eukaryota; kingdom Metazoa; phylum Mollusca; class Gastropoda; order Littorinimorpha; family Littorinidae; genus Littorina; species Littorina saxatilis. The sequence continues at coordinate 700,030 of NC_090253.1, forward strand.
TTTAGGCCGAAGAATGTTTGCGCAAGACATGTAATCGGGAGGCATTTTGGCTGTTGTAGCCAGGGCGTGGCAGTTATTTCCACTGGCATTGGAAGAGGACATGGAACCTGTCCAATTAAAGTAAAGAAAATAATTATGCTCACACAAAAACAAATCCAAAAAGAAAATGCAAAATCGTTCTTGCGCAAGAAGAGTTGAACAAGAAATGAGAAGATAAAGAAAGAGATAGAGCACGAAGGAGAGCAAAAGGAAGAAATGAGAGAAGGAAAAAGAATAAAGAAGAAATCGTGTATTAGGAGTTAGAGGAGAAAACAGACGAGAGAGAAGAAAGAAAGAAAGAAAGGAACAAAGAAAGGAACAAAGGAACAAAGAAAGGAACAAAGAAAGAAAGGAAGAACGAAGAAAGGGAAGAAAGACAACAAAAAAAGGAAAAAAAAAGGAAAAAAAGAAAAGAACAAAGAAAGAACGAAATGAAGAAAGAAAGGGAAAGAAAAACAGAAAAAAAGGACAGAAAGAAGAAAGAAAGAAAAAAATAGAAAGAAAAAAAGAAAGAAAGATAGATAGAAAGAAAGAGAGGAACTAAGAAGGAAAGAAAGAAAGAAAGAAAGTGAAGAAAGACAGAAATCGATGGAACAAGATGACTCACTGTCAGACTTTCTCAAATTAACAACTTTTTAGTCTAATTTTTTTGACATTTAGGGGGGAACAGTTTTGCACACAAGATTTGCTTAAGCAAGGCAGATTTAAGAGGGCCGCGGGTTTCTCTCTAGGAAAGATGGGGGAAAGGAGGGCGAGCGAGCATGCCTGAAGCGCATCCCTGCTCTACCCCCGTGGCACTTTCAATCGCTCATTATATAGCACTGAGCTGTATTGATGCGTTAGTGAGCAGGCAGATCTGGCCCTTAATTAGTGGTCGCCACTTGCTTTAATTGGACGCGATTGGAGCCCTCTGCCGCAAGCGTGGTTTTTGTTTGTCAAAATGGCTCGGATTCCAGACTTTCGCCTTCGCTTTTTGTTGTAGATTTCACGATTATTATGAAGGTTTATTTGTTCTGTTTCTCGGAGGTGGTATTTAATCTTACTTTCTTTCTGCCTTCCTTTCATCAGTTCTTTCTTTCTTTCTTTCTTTGCCAATTATCACGCTAGCTTGCAGAGAAAACCCGAAATAAAAAGAAATCGCATAAATACTATTCAAGATACCTAACTGTTTATTTTAGAGGAAGAACCTCATGTGATACAGTTTAAAAACTCACGTTTCTCAAAGAGTTACCTCAACATTAGACACTTATTTCAGGTATGCAAACCACACGGACACAGACATTCACATACACAGACAAACACGCATACACATATATACACAGGCAGACAAACACACACACACACACACACACACACACACACACACACACACACACACACACACACACACACACACACACACATACACGCACACACACACACACACACACACACACACACACACCGACACACACACACACCGACACACACACACACAAACACACACACACACACACACACACACACACACCGACACACACACACACACACACACACACACATAGCCTACACACACACACTCACACACACACACACACACACCGACACACACAATCATACACACACACACACACACACACACACACACACCGACACACACACACACACACAAACAAACACCGACACACACACACACACACACACACACACAGACACACGCACACACACATACACACACAGACACACATACACACACACACAGACACACACACACACACACACACACACACACACAGACACACACAGACACACACACACACACACACACATACACACAGACACAGACACACACACACACACACACACACACACAGACACACAGACACACACACACACACACACATACACACACACACACAGACACACGCACACATACACACACACACACACACCCACACACAGACACACACAGACACACACACACAGACATACACACACACACACACACACACACACACACACACACACACACACACACACACCGGGCATATCAATAGTATCCCTTTAATGTAGAACTTGTTTGCATCCTAATGATGGCCGAATGAGATAGTTTGCATCCTAATGATGGCCGAATGAGATAGTTTGCATCCTAATGATGGCCGAATGAGATAGTTTGCATCCTAATGATGGCTGAATGAGATAGTTTGCACTGCTTGTGGCTTGCTGAGTGAATTTTCCGTTAAGCTCCACTGAGCCTTGGTCAATCCGTGTCTGTATACCTTTGTAACCGAAACTACCGTAGATCCTTTGCAAAAACACAATTAGCACACCTAAGCTCTGAAAATCAGCTTTGAGATTGAAGAAGACAGTGGCCTAGTGGATAAGACGCCGGCCTCCCAAGCGGAAGGCCGTTGGTTCGAATCCTGGGTGGATATTTGTCCGATCCCCCAGGTCAGTGTTATGTGCAGAGCTGCTGGTGCCTTATCATTGTTTGTGGACTCGCAAGCACAAGACCGAGTGCGCACGGAGAAGATCCTGTAACCCATGTCAGAGTTCAGTCGGTTTTGGAAACACGAAAATACACAGCATGTATCCTCCGAAAGCGGGCGTGTTGCTGCGCTAATAGTGGGGTGCAAACGGTTGTACACGTAAAGTCCGCAAGAGTTTCAGCCCATGAACAAAGAAGAAGAAGGAGAAAGTTTAAGAAATGTCAGATGGTCGGGATCGCTGGTGGTGCGGGAAAGGGGCATGGTCGGGATCGCTGGTGGTGCGGGAAGGGGCATGGTCGGGATCGCTGGTGGTGCGGGAAGGGGCATGGTCGGGATCGCTGGTGGTGCGGGAAGGGGCATGGTCGGGATCGCTGGTGGTGCGGGAAGGGACATTCGAGGTTTTGGTGTATTGTAAGTAGAAACACAAACACGAAAATGAACAATCACGACCCAGATAACAGAAGGCCTCTGCCACAACATTGTATACAAATACAAATGCAAAAAAATATTCACAAATAAAAAATAATGCCCCCCCCCTCCCCCCACATATTGTCCATACCTTTTCATCATCTTCATGCGTGTGAGTGCATGCCATATGTGCATAAGTGTGTGTGAGTGTAATCGAACGCTTTAAGAGTGTCAGGGAAAGCTTCTTTATCAGGAAATCAAGGAGAATGTCGTACTTCCAACTTTTAAAACCAGTAATACTGCCTTCAAATTACTGAACCCACACATGTCAAGCAACGCGATCAGCTCGCGGAGAGAGGCTAAACATCATTCAGGAGTGTCAGAAACGTGTCATATTTTTGTGTTCGTCTGAAAGAAGCTGAGTAGAGATTCCTTCTATGAATAGGGGGGGGGGGGGGATGGGGGAGGGAGGGGGGGCTGGCTTCATCTTCGCAGCGGAAAGGTTAAAATCCTTTTAGTTTTCTTATCGCACACAAAATTGGTTATTTTTCCAAGGTGTTTTGCCAATGTAAATATCAGTTTGGTTCGGAAAATATCCACTTCACCGAGACGAAAAGGTTATGACAAACATGTCAATGGGTTTGCTTGAATTTCAGGATTGTAGGTGAAAAGATTATCTGTGACAAAATATATAAAAGATAGGAGATTGGAAACAAATAAAATATAGTATGGGAAAACAACTAAACGACAAAGAAAAAGTATGATAAAAAAAACAAGTCGCGTAAGGCGAAATTACTACATTTAGTCAAGCTGTGGAACTCACAGAATGAAACTGAACGTAGTCCGCCGCTAGTGCAAAAGGCAGTGAAAGTGACGAGCCTGTTTGGCGCGGTAGCGATTGCGCTGTGCTTCATAGCACGCTTACTGTACCTCTCTTCGTTTTAACTTTCTGAGCGGGTTTTTAATCCAAACATATCATATCTATATGTTTTTGGAATCAGGAACCGACAAGGAATAAGATGAAATAACTTTTAAAACGATTTCGGAAATTTAATTTTGATCATAATTTTTATGTTTTTAATTTTCAGAGCTTGTTTTTAATCCAAATATAACATGTGTATATGTTTTTGGAATCAGAAAATGACGAAGAATAAGATGAAATTGTTTTTGGATCGTTTAATAAAAAAATAATTTTAATGACAAGTTTTCGATTTTAATGACCAAACTCACTCATTAGTTTTTAAGCCACCAAGCTGAAATGCTATACCAAACCCCGGCCTTCGTCGAAGATTGCGTTGCCAAATTTTCAATCAATTTAATTGAAAAATGAGGGTGTGACAGTGCCGCCTCAAGCCGGATATGACGTCATCAAAGGTATTTATCGAAAAAATGAAAACATCGTCCGGGGATATCATACCCAGGAACTCTCATGTCAAATTTCATAAAGATCGGCCTAGTAGTTTAGTCTGAATCGCTCTACACACACAGACAGACAGACAGACAGACAGACAGACAGACAGACACACACACACACACACACACACACACATACACCACGACCCTCGTCTCGATTCCCCCCTCTATGTTAAATCATTTAGTCAAAACTTGACTAAATGTAAAAACAGGTTAGGCAGTACGAGCTAAATCGGAGAAGAAAAAGAAGATGGAATGCAAACTTTAAGAGACCAGATATTAAAAAGCAAGACATCCCCCCCCCCACCCATAGCCCTACCCCCCCCCCCCCCTTCACCCTCCCCGACTCCCCCCGCCCCTCCCCCAAGAAAGGAAAAATAAGCAGAACTACAAGATTTAATCAACCCCGCACAAACAAAACAAAGAAAACATCCCTGATTACTTCTCGGATGTTCTATTCCAATTTGGAAATACCAGTAACACCATTATGTGGAAATACCAGTTACACCATTATGTGGAAATACCAGTTACACCATTATGTGGAAATACCAGTTACACCATTATGTGGAAATACCAGTTACACCATTATGTGGAAATACCAGTTACACCATTATGTGGAAATACCAGTTACACCATTATGTGGAAATACCAGTTACACCATTATGTGGAAATACCAGTTACACCATTATGTGGAAATACCAGTTACACCATTATGTGGAAATACCAGTTACACCATTATGTGGAAATACCAGTTACACCATTATGTGGAAATACCAGTTACACCATTATGTGGAAATACCAGTTACAC
>NC_090253.1:715165-730165 GCF_037325665.1 Littorina saxatilis
AGTCCGGAAACAACTTGTGTTCACTATCTCAGGTCTGACCAGACTTTTACAAGGAACAAACTCCGGAAACAACTCTGTCTGTTTTGTTAAAAGTTATGAAAGAGTGGGTAGTCTTAACTGCTACCATTGAGGCAAACTTTCAACACGGTGGGAAGGTGGGGAAATGGTATTATTAACACAAAGTACAACATGAACCAAGCGAAAGACAACCAACGGCTGTGCTTGCAGTGTTGCCAAAGTAACCCAATAAATTATCTGCCCCCCCCCCCCCCCCAACTCCCCAAACTCTTTAGCCCCCCCCCCCCCTCCCCTCTGTCTCCCCTGACCTACGTGTAGCCCAGGACTCATAGCTCATCCTAATTGCTTATCTTTATCTCCTCCACGCTTGGCTTTCCTTTTCCTCCCACCCAACTGTTGGGGGTTGGGGGTTGGGGGTTCGGGGGACGAAATATCTTTCTGCAAGTCGTAACCCGCAGCGAACTAGAAGATAACGTTTTCCACTCTCTCTCATTAACTCTAAATCATCCGTGAATTTCTCTTTTTGACACTAAGTAGACACCCCCACTCTTCCCCGTCCTTACCACCCACCCACCCTCCAAGTTCTAACGGGATGTAGATGCCAGTAAGGGTTGTCATAGTTACACAATATGGCACCAGATTGATAGATAAAGATATATTACACGAGATGAAAAGAAACAACAAACATGAAATAATAAGGAAAGTATGATGTAGAGAATGTGAGCGCCTTAGTGCTGGGGCTCTATATTCTTTGACCGCGTTTGCACTTTCGGTTTTGTGTTTTCTCCTAAAATGATGTGTGAAGGTATTGCATGCTGTTTGGATGGACGTACAGATCGGGTGCAAAGACTGGGAGCAAACATCACGACAGGAAAACATAAAGTCTGACCTTTTTAAAGCAATCGTCAGCACAATTTAGAAGAGTTTACTATTATCGTACTTAAAATAAGAATATTAGTAATCGATCTTGGCATAAAGACAGTTGTCCCTTGAATACTACATGGTTTTCTGTGTCGTACCAGATTTACACGAGTTGCTTTTTTTATATCTGGAAATGCGAGCGAAAGCAATATTGCAATACTACGTACCTAACGTACCTACACGACAACACCAACCTCAACACCAACCTCAACACCAACCTCAACACCAACCTCAACACCAAAGAAAGGCCGACGAGGTGGCTGTGACAGATAATAGAGAGTTCTAGATGCGCTACGTGTAGCCAAGACGTGTATCTATGACGTCACCAGTACATGTTCCAGAAACTTGGTCCAGATTATCCACACCTGGAGCCGGACAACGCCAAGCAAACGATATAATCGCAGACAGTCAGTTTAATGCCAGAAAGCCTGTCCAAACGAACGTATCTCTGATACTTCTCACTGATATATGTTGTGTAAACGCAACACATGTGAGTGCCTTGGAATTACTATGATTTGAAAACTTGCACGATTCACTCTCACGGTATTACCTTCACTCTTCTGTGCGAATGAATCCAACCACACTCACCTTTTTATCTCCTGCAAACAGCACATTCAAATTCACAATTGCTTACCTTACCTCTTTATGTGTTAGTTAATTAAATGAAATTGTGCAGACGGAGAAAACTTGCAATACAGCACAATCGTCTTCAGCACGACCATTCTCCAGCATCCATTTTACACTTCGTGAGAAAGAGAGAGAGAGAGAGAGAGAGAGAGAGAGAGAGAGAGAGAGAGAGAGAGAGAGAGAGAGAGAGAGAGAGAGAGAGAGAGAGAGAGAGAGAGAGAGAGAGAGAGAGAGAGAGAAAACGAAAAAATATATAGAGAGATACACACGCACTCAATGAGAGAAAGAGAGAGAACTCTCAGAACTCAGAACTCAGAAAGTTTATTGTTTAGGCCAACTGACCCGTTACAACCGGTACATATATCAAACATGACAGCCTCTCTCTCTCTCTCTCTCTCTCTCTCTCTCTCTCTCTCTCTCTCTCTCTCTCTCTCTCTCTCTCTCTCTCTCTCTCTCTCCCTCTCTCTCCCTCTCTCTCTCTCTCTCTCCTCTCTCTCTCTCTCTCTCTCTCTCTCTCTCTCTCACACACACACTCTCACTCTCTCACACACATACACACACACTCTGACTTTCACTCCTTCTCTCCCCCCCACACACACACACACACAAACACACACACACACACACACGTCCGACCCCCACCCCATCACCCACCCCACCCCGCACACACACAAACGAACACACAGAAAGCTCAGGTATCTCAGTGCTACCTGTAGCCACACAAAGCACGTGGAGCGACCAATTAGTTCCGCCATTCGACACTGTTGGGAAACACAGGCCCGCCCAGTCCGTCTCTTGAAACACTTTACCTTTTGTTTTCACATTTATCTGCCTGACTGCTCGCTACCTGTGTGTTTACCTGCCTGACTGCTCGCTACCTGTGTGTTTACCTGCCTGACTGCTCGCTACCTGTGTGGTTTGGAACAGGGCGGGTTGTTGTTACCTTTGTCTGTCAGGTACAGTGGAACCTCCCTTTTAAGACATTCCAAATCATGAGAAAAGCAAGACGTTTAAACGGTAGGGAGTCTTACAATGGGGGGGGAAGTCGTTATGTACAAAAACACTGAAAAAGTTAGTTTTTAAAATGAGGGAGGGGACGGGCGCAGTGGCGTGGTGGTAAGACGTCGGCCTCCTAATCGGGAGGTCGTTAGTTCGAATCCCGGTCGCTGCCGCCTGGTGGGTTAAGAGTGGAGATTTTTCTGATATCCCAGGTCACCTTATGTGCAGACCTGCTAGTGATTTTAACTCCCTTCGTGTGTACACGCAAGCACAAGACCAAGTGCGCACGGAAAAGATCCTGTAATCCATGTCAGAGTTCGGTGGGTTATAGAAACACGAAAATACCCAGCATGCCTCCCCCGAAATCGGCGTATGCTGCCTAAATGGCGGGGTAAAAACGGTCATGCACGTGAAAATCCACTCGTGCTAAAAATATGAGTGAACGTGGGAGTCTAAGCCCATGAATAAAGAAGAAGCAGAAGAAATGGGGGAGTCCTAAATCGGGTGTATATAACGGGGGTCTCTGGGGCGGAGGGTGGTGAGAAGGGTTATTGACACTGTTGCTGTGTGCGTTTGTTTGTTTCATTTATCATGCACATAACATAGGACCATACAACTAAACATGTTTTATAATGTGTCCTCTAAACAGACCCCATATATTCATACTCAAAATAAACAGACCCCATATATTCATACTCAAAATAAACAGACCCCATATATTCATACTCAAAATAAACAGACCCCATATATTCATACTCAAAATAAACAGACCCCATATATTCATACTCAAAATAAACAGACCCCATATATTCATACTCAAAATAAACAGACCCCATATATTCATACTCAAAATAAACAGACCCCATATATTCATACTCAAAATAAACAGACCCCATATATTCATACTCAAAATAAACAGACCCTCTATATTCATACTCAAAATAAACAGACCCCATATATTCATACTCAAAATAAACAGACCCCATATATTCATACTCAAAATAAACAGACCCTCTATATTCATACTCAAAATAAACATACCCTCTATATTCATACTCAAAATAAACAGACCCCATATATTCATACTCAAAATAAACAGACCCCATATATTCATACTCAAAATAAACAGACCCCATATATTCATACTCAAAATAAACAGACCCTCTATATTCATACTCAAAATAAACAGACCCCATATATTCATACTCAAAATAAACAGACCCCATATATTCATACTCAAAATAAACAGACCCTCTATATTCATACTCAAAATAAACAGACCCCATATATTCATACTCAAAATAAACAGACCCTCTATATTCATACTCAAAATAAACAGACCCCATATATTCAGACTCAAAATAAACAGACCCCATATATTCAGACTCAAAATAAACAGACCCCATATATTCATACTCAAAATAAACAGACCCTCTATATTCATACTCAAAATAAACAGACCCTTTATATTCATACTGAAAATAAACAAAATCAAACAAAAACAAGAAAGGTTAGTTAGTAAAACGTTTAATGTTTAAACAAAAAAAGAAACAGTTAATATTTGAACAAATTGAGTTCCGTGTTGTCCAATAAATGAACAATATCGTGGCTTTTCTTATTTGTTGTTCCCCTTTACATTTACAAATTTGACTGCATGTTACCAGATGGACAAGGAGTCGATGTTTTAGAAAAAGAAAAAAAGTCACCTTTAATTACTCCACCTCCCCCGGTAGCTCAGTTGGTAGAGCACTGGACTTGTGATCGAAAGGTCGCAGGTTCGAATTCGGGCCGGGACGGACACGGGTCAACTGTATGTGCAGACCCAGAGACGGAAGCCATGTCCCACCCCCGTGTCATCACAATGGCACGTAAAAGACCTTGGTCATTCTGCCATAAGTACAGGTGGCTGAATACACCTAAACACGCAGACACCTGGGTAGCGCGACTCCGTTGCTGCTAGCTTTCCACCGGGAGGAAGCGACCCGAATTTCCCAGCGATGGGACACTAAAGTAATGAAAATGAAAAATGAAAATGGAATGAAATGTACTCAGTCTGACTGGAGGGGAAATAACTCTTGTCGGGTTTGTATGGGTTGTGAAAGAGTGAATGCCCTTGACGAATAACTTCACACGTGGTCCTGTCCACGTGTGTCCGACACACCCCTCGCTAGTGATTTTCCCCTCCAATGTTTGTCCGAGTACAAATCAAGGGTGTTCACTCTTTCACAGCTCATACAAACCGGACAGAGTTATTTTCGGAACAAGTTCGTCTGTTGGCACACACACACACAAAACGAAATGATTGCATGTTCGAGGCCACTGTTGGATGTGAGCAATGTTTTGACTGCAACAGGGCACGACGTGCCATCTATTTCCCATCCTTGAGCGTGCCATGCCCCGTTTTGTACAGGCGTCATTTGATGCGCTGTTTGTTGTCTTGTGTAACTGGCAAGAATGTCAGGACACGCGCACAACCTTTCCATCCTAGCTGGTACAAGCCTGCCTTTGTAGGTACTGCTCACTATGTGTAAGTCCCTGTCTCTGTCTCTGTCTCTGTCTCTGTCTCTGTCTCTGTCTCTGTCTCTGCATCTGTCTCTCTCTGTGGCTTGATTTGTGGCTGGCTGTCTGTCAGGCTGTCTGTCTCTGCCTTTGTCTGTTTGTCTGTCTGTCTGTCTGTCTGTTTCTCTCTCTCTGTTTCTCTCTCTCTGTTTCTCTCTCTCTCTCTCTCTCTCTCTCTCTCTCTCTCTCTCTCTCTCTCTCTCTCTCTCTCTCTTTCTCTCGTTCTCTCTGTATTTTTGTTAGTCTCTGTATCTCTCGGTCTGTCTGCCTGTCTGTCTGTCTGTCTGTCTGTCTCTCTGTCTCTGTCTGTCTGTCTGTCTGTCTCTCTGTCTCTCTCTCTCTCTCTCTCTCCCTCTCTCTCTCTCTCTCTCTCTCTCTCTCTCTCTCTCTCTCTCTGTCTCTCAGTGTCAACCATTACACTTCACCCGTCTTCTGTAGATAATTTTAGCATTGCTGACGTCACTAAAATGGCAAGAAAGACAACTTTGATCGACAATTGCGTGAGCACCAGACGCGTTTCTTTGTCTGCTGACGTCACATCAATCAGGCGTCACGTGATTATCGAGACATGAAGGAGTCTTCATTGACAGTTTTATAGACGCCAAGACTAAAATGTGGAGTAGATCTTCAAACAAATACAACTTTGGCCTACATTTCCACATAGGAAGATCTTTCAGAGAGTAAGCTTCTTTGTACGGGAACTTCTCAACAGAAAGTTACCCTTCAACGCAACCCTTCAACCCAACAACCTTCCAAACCAACAACTTTTCAACCCAACAACATTTCAAACAGACATTTCTTCAAATCAACGACCGTTCAAGCCATGCAAAATGTCAAATAACAACCCAACGCACGTTACTGTGAAAACTGAGAAAGGGAACAACAACCTTGCATTGGTACCACAAAGCCATATAGGTTGTATAGGGACGATTACAAAAAAGTAATAGCAATAACAAACAAACCAACCAACCAACCCATTGCCTTAAAAGAGTGAGCATTTCTTACTGACTAAATGTAGCATGTTGACGCTGGTATGAAGCAAACATTTTAACCAAAACTGCCGAATTCCGAAAATAGCTCAGTCCGGTTCGCATGGCCAGTTGTGAAAAAGTGAATACCCTTCCTGTTACTGGGACAAACATTGGAATGGCCAATCACCAGCGGAGGGTTTGTCTTAAATATGTGGACAGGAGCACATGTGAAATTATGTGTCCGAGAAAATGCAAGGTTACTCACTCTTTCACAATTATCCAATACAAACCGTTATTTCCGAACGTTGTCTATTCCCAAGTCGCACAAACAACAGCCGGGCCGCTGAGTATTGGTTTGCGTTCACGTCTGAAGGGAGGGGGGTGGGGGTAGGGGAGGGGGGGGGGGTGGGGGTAGGGGAGGGGGGGGGTGGGGGTAGGGGAGGGGGGGGGTGTCTTATCACCATGTGAAAGCCTGGCTAGATCTTGTGTTGGCTGGACAGACCGATTAAAAGGAAAGTACATTCAGTGTACACGATGTTTTCACTTAACACAAACTGCAAAAATAAAAGTGTTTTGGCTGACTTAACTTCTTTGAGAAGTAGAAGAAGAAGAGAGAGAGAGAGAGAGCGAGAGAGAGCGAGAGAGAGAGAGAGAGAGAGAGAGACAGAGAGACAGAGAGAGAGAGAGAGAGAGATGCAGAAAGAGACACACAGAGAGGCACAGACGAACAGACGGACAGAAACAGAGACAAAGAAAGACAGGGAGAGAAAGACACGATAGACAGATAGACAGATAGACAGACAGACAGACAGACAGACAGAGAGAACCCAACCAGCCCAGACTAGGTAGCAACAACAACAACAAAAGGCCCAAAGTATCCCCAAGGTAGCCTCATCTACCCCGCAGGGTGTGATGAATGCGACCCATACACCCCGCGCCCCCTAAATCGGCCCGTTATCGACAGCCCGCACTTGCACAATTTGCGTAATTAGTCAAAAGAGAAATTGCAGCAAACCTCAAGAAGCCAGCAGCCGGCAAAGGAAATTGCCTCCAGCCTCGGCTTTGTGGGATATTATTACGTCAGGATATACGCACTTCCGGTAGAGAGGCGCGTGCGTTGGGGTCACAGGTCAACTGGCAGGTTTCCTTGGCACAACGATTTGCTGAAGCAACAAAAGCGCGTGCGCAAACTCCCACTGTAAACAGCCGTGGCAAAAAATATGCAATGAGCGACAAAATTGAAGAGGGTAAAAAATGGTTGCTTCCCTAAAGACAATGGTGTGAAAGATGCCTCCTTTTTAGTGACAGTTTATAAGCGTCTGCTTTCTCTTCTTGTTTGTTACTAAGTGAGCTATACGTATTTAGCTTATCAGTTAGTCACTTTCTTGTTTGTTACTAAGTGAGCTATACGTATTTAGCTTATCAGTTAGTCACTTTCTTGTTTGTTACTAAGTGAGCTATACGTATTTAGCTTATCAGTTAGTCACTGTCTTGTTTGTTACTAAGTGAGCTATACGTATTTAGCTTATCAGTTAGTCACTGTCTTGTTTGTTACTAAGTGAGCTATACGTATTTAGCTTATCAGTTAGTCACTGTCTTGTTTGTTACTAAGTGAGCTATACGTATTTAGCTTATCAGTTAGTCACTGTCTTGTTTGTTACTAAGTGAGCTATACGTATTTAGCTTATCAGTTAGTCACTTTCTTGTTTGTTACTAAGTGAGCTATACGTATTTAGCTTATCAGTTAGTGACTGTCTTGTTTGTTACTAAGTGAGCTATACGTATTTGGTCGTTATATAGACAGGTTGAACTGTACTAAAAGACTTGACTAATCTGGGATGGTCGTTATATAGACAGGTAGAACTGTACTAAAAGACTTGACTAATCTGGTGTGGTCGTTATATAGACAGGTTGAACTATACTGAAAGACTTGACTAATCTGGTGTGGTCGTTATATAGACAGGTAGAACTGTACTGAAAGACTTGACTAATCTGGTGTGGTCGTTACATAGACAGCTAGAACTGTACTAAAAGACCCGTCGCGATATAACCTTCGTGGTTGAAAACGACGTTAAACACCAAATAAAGAAAGAAAGTACTAAAAGACTTGACTAATCTGGTGTGGTCGTTATATAGACAGGTAGAACTGTACTAAAAGACTTGACTAATCTGGGGTGGTCGTTACATAGACAGGTTGAACTGTACTAAAAGACTTGACTAATCTGGTGTGGTCGTTATTAAGACAGGTTGAACTGTTCTAAAAGACTTGACTAATCTGGTGTGGTCGTTATATAGACAGGTTGAACTGTACTAAAAGACTTGACTAATCTGGTATGGTCGTTATATAGACAGGTTGAACTGTACTAAAAGACTTGACTAATCTGGTGTGGTCGTTATATAGACAGGTTGAACTGTACTAAAAGACTTGACTAATCTGGTATGGTCGTTATATAGACAGGTAGAACTGTACTAAAAGACTTGACTAATCTGGTGTGGTCGTTATATAGACAGGTTGAACTATACTGAAAGACTTGACTAATCTGGTGTGGTCGTTATATAGACAGGTAGAACTGTACTGAAATACTTGACTAATCTGGTGTGGTCGTTATATAGAGAGGTTGAACTGTACTAAAAGACTTGACTAATCTGGTGTGGTCGTTATATAGACAGGTAGAACTGGACTAAAAGACTTGACTAATCTGGTGTGGTCGTTATATAGACAGGTATAACTGTTCTGAAAGACTTGACTAATCTGGTGTGGTCGTTATATAGACAGGTAGAACTGTACTGAAAGACTTGACTAATCTGGTGTGGTCGTTATATAGAGAGGTTGAACTGTACGAAAAGACTTGACTAATCTGGTGTGGTCGTTATATAGACAGGTATAACTGTTCTGAAAGACTTGACTAATCTGGTGTGGTCGTTATATAGACAGGTAGAACTGGTCTAAAAGACTTGACTAATCTGGTGTGGTCGTTATATAGACAGGTAGAACTGTACTAAAAGACTTGACTAATCTGGGATGGTGTCAGGGATGACGGTGCGTGTCCCAAAAGGGGACCCTAGTATTAGGGACTAGCATGGTTTATTTGCTTTCGGGAGGGAGGCACCTTGCCACGGGAGGTGGCAGTTACGGGGTTGTTAGTCACGCTATAAAATATCTAAAACAATATGGTTTAGAATAATCAACTATAGAGCGCTTTTTCTAACGTATCTTAGAGTGGGGGTGGCCGATACAGGATAACATGTGTATTACATGGTGCGATGGTGTACAGGAAAGAGAGAATGCTTTATGTCCTACAGGCTAAATAGTTCGGGTTATATGTGATTCGAGTATTACGCCCTCACGGCTTTTGACGAGATACACAAGTGTATGCGTGTTTAGGTGGTATTAGCCATGGCAGAATGACCAAGATATTCTACGTGCCATTGTGGTGACACGGGGGTGGGACATGGCTTCCGTCTCTGGGACTGCACATAAGGTTGACCCGTGTCCTTTCCGGCCCGAATTCGAACCTGCGACCTTCGGATCAAAGTCCAGTGCTCTACCAACTGAGCTACCGGGACCCCCGCGATGGTGTACAGTGGCCTCCCTTTAAGACCCTCCACAAATCTGGGGGAGGGGAGACTACTGTGGCATGACCTTCAAGACCCTCCACAAATCTGGGGGAGGGGAGACTACTGTGGCATGACCTTTAAGACCCTCCACAAATCTGGGGGAGGGGAGACTACTGTGGCATGACCTTCAAGACCCTCCACAAATCTGGGGGAGGGGAGACTACTGTGGCATGACCTTCAAGACCCTCCACAAATCTGGGGGAGGGGAGACTACTGTGGCATGACCTTTAAGACCCTCCACAAATCTGGGGGAGGGGAGACTACTGTGGCATGACCTTCAAGACCCTCCACAAATCTGGGGGAGGGGAGACTACTGTGGCATGACCTTTAAGACCCTCCACAAATCTGGGGGAGGGGAGACTACTGTGGCATGACCTTCAAGACCCTCCACAAATCTGGGGGAGGGGAGACTACTGTGGCATGACCTTTAAGACCCTCCACAAATCTGGGGGAGGGGAGACTACTGTGGCATGACCTTTAAGACCCTCCACAAATCTGGGGGAGGGGAGACTACTGTGGCATGACCTTCAAGACCCTCCACAAATCTGGGGGAGGGGAGACTACTGTGGCATGACCTTCAAGACCCTCCACAAATCTGGGGGAGGGGAGACTACTGTGGCATGACCTTCAAGACCCTCCACAAATCTGGGGGAGGGGAGACTACTGTGGCATGACCTTCAAGACCCTCCACAAATCTGGGGGAGGGGAGACTACTGTGGCATGACCTTTAAGACCCTCCACAAATCTGGGGGAGGGGAGACTACTGTGGCATGACCTTCAAGACCCTCCACAAATCTGGGGGAGGGGAGACTACTGTGGCATGACCTTCAAGACCCTCCACAAATCTGGGGGAGGGGAGACTACTGTGGCATGACCTTTAAGACCCTCCACAAATCTGGGGGAGGGGAGACTACTGTGGCATGACCTTCAAGACCCTCCACAAATCTGGGGGAGGGGAGACTACTGTGGCATGACCTTCAAGACCCTCCACAAATCTGGGGGAGGGGAGACTACTGTGGCATGACCTTCAAGACCCTCCACAAATCTGGGGGAGGGGAGACTACTGTGGCATGACCTTCAAGACCCTCCACAAATCTGGGGGAGGGGAGACTACTGTGGCATGACCTTCAAGACCCTCCACAAATCTGGGGGAGGTGAGACTACTGTGGCATGACCTTCAAGACCCTCCACAAATCTGGGGGAGGGGAGACTACTGTGGCATGACCTTCAAGACCCTCCACAAATCTGGGGGAGGGGAGACTACTGTGGCATGACCTTCAAGACCCTCCACAAATCTGGGGGAGGGGAGACTACTGTGGCATGACCTTCAAGACCCTCCACAAATCTGGGGGAGGGGAGACTACTGTGGCATGACCTTCAAGACCCTCCACAAATCTGGGGGAGGGGAGACTACTGTGGCATGACCTTCAAGACCCTCCACAAATCTGGGGGAGGGGAGACTACTGTGGCATGACCTTCAAGACCCTCCACAAATCTGGGGGAGGTGAGACTACTGTGGCATGACCTTCAAGACCCTCCACAAATCTGGGGGAGGGGAGACTACTGTGGCATGACCTTCAAGACCCTCCACAAATCTGGGGGAGGGGAGACTACTGTGGCATGACCTTCAAGACCCTCCACAAATCTGGGGGAGGTGAGACTACTGTGGCATGACCTTCAAGACCCTCCACAAATCTGGGGGAGGGGAGACTACTGTGGCATGACCTTTAAGACCCTCCACAAATCTGGGGGAGGGGAGACTACTGTGGCATGACCTTCAAGACCCTCCACAAATCTGGGGGAGGGGAGACTACTGTGGCATGACCTTTAAGACCCTCCACAAATCTGGGGGAGGGGAGACTACTGTGGCATGACCTTCAAGACCCTCCACAAATCTGGGGGAGGGGAGACTACTGTGGCATGACCTTCAAGACCCTCCACAAATCTGGGGGAGGGGAGACTACTGTGGCATGACCTTCAAGACCCTCCACAAATCTGGGGGAGGGGAGACTACTGTGGCATGACCTTCAAGACCCTCCACAAATCTGGGGGAGGGGAGACTACTGTGGCATGACCTTCAAGACCCTCCACAAATCTGGGGGAGGGGAGACTACTGTGGCATGACCTTCAAGACCCTCCACAAATCTGGGGGAGGGGAGACTACTGTGGCATGACCTTCAAGACCCTCCACAAATCTGGGGGAGGGGAGACTACTGTGGCATGACCTTCAAGACCCTCCACAAATCTGGGGGAGGGGAGACTACTGTGGCATGACCTTCAAGACCCTCCACAAATCTGGGGGAGGTGAGACTACTGTGGCATGACCTTCAAGACCCTCCACAAATCTGGGGGAGGTGAGACTACTGTGGCATGACCTTTAAGACCCTCCACAAATCTGGGGGAGGGGAGACTACTGTGGCATGACCTTTAAGACCCTCCACAAATCTGGGGGAGGGGAGACTACTGTGGCATGACCTTCAAGACCCTCCACAAATCTGGGGGAGGGGAGACTACTGTGGCATGACCTTTAAGACCCTCCACAAATCTGGGGGAGGGGAGACTACTGTGGCATGACCTTTAAGACCCTCCACAAATCTGGGGGAGGGGAGACTACTGTGGCATGACCTTTAAGACCCTCCACAAATCTGGGGGAGGGGAGACTACTGTGGCATGACCGCTACACGCGAGGGCGGAAGGCATCTGTAATGAATTGCTTTGTCTGGTGGATACAGAGACGCCCAACGAAGGGACTAACAAAGCCGAAGACCCACCGACCACAAATCCAAGTTGCAGGTGTGGCGGCTGGTGGTGTAAACCTACCTCCATCTTTAATGCTCACATCAGAGATATCTATCTTTCTGTCAGTCTTATGGGTCATCTCCAGGCCAGAGCGACCAAAATTGGCCCAGGAGAATTCCTTCCCCATTCAATTATCGGGATGTATAGCACATCGCCGCTACCCAATCAGAGCTCGTAACAGGTGTGAAGGGTCTACACACACATATACACCGCTGCCTTTTGGCCAATCAAATGGCGCCGCGCTGCAGCAGTGACATGCGCAGTGCATTCCTGACGAGTCTCGCGTGACAAGAAAGAGGCGGCAAATTATCGCGCGCAATTATCTTCGGAGCGTGGCGCGTACGACGTGCGCAGGCGCGTGCCTGGCATTGAGCATGCGTTCCGGCATGTGCTCTTTTTCTCTGTATCTGCATCGTCTATTCTCGTCTTCTTCTCTGTTCCTGCTGGGTCTCTATTATCGTTATATATTGCTATTTCATATGTTACGTGGATTTCCATTGGTCAATTGGGCAAAACTGAGCTCATTGTAAAAGTGATATCGACGACATTTCCGTCGATATCAGTTTTGATATCGACGACCTCTTTATTGCTTCCCCACTTCAAAAACAAAAACACCTAAATTTAAAAACAAACAAATATGAAAATGTAATGATCCCAGAATTTAGTTGAGCAAGTGACTAAAGACTTTTTGAGAGAAAAGACATTTTTAAATACTGAAAAGTACAAGAAAAGAGTGAACAAAAATAAATAATAATCAGAGGGAGGGATATGGAACAGCCAAAACTGAGACAAATACTTTTGTACTTTCTTAACAGTAAATACAAAATGTCCAGAGAATTAGCAATATATCTAACATTGACTGACTGTGTGATGATATTATGAGTTATTTCTAATATGCTGACTGTTAGCAAATGATAACAGATATGTCGAGAAAAAAGATATCAAGCATGAGCCTTTTAGGCGAATGCTGATATCGTTTGTGAGACATGTCGGTTATCATTTGCTAACAGTCAGCATATTAGAAATAACGGTTTTATTACCGTTTAATTCGACCAAAAGAAATTTCGAAGCGACCCCGCGAATTAGACAGAACAGCCGCAATGGGAACTGGAGCGCTCCTACCTGATTATGCCTGTCAGTCAAAGAATTCTCGTGACCTGGGTTAGCCAATCAGAGTAACACACCTTACGTGATGAATATTCACAGGTCAAATGGACACACAACAAACCATGTTGAACATGCGTTTCGGTTGCTTCGCTTTTTTTTGTTGAACATAGAGCGACAGATTTAGAACCGACTCCAGACGGATGGGAAATGACGTAAAGATACATTTGACGTAAAGCGAGTGACCCAATTTCACTTGATTTTCCGAACTTTGATAATTTAGATTTCAAGTGAGCGAGTCGGCATTGCACACTCAGAGGATGGGCGGTGCCTCGCTGTTCCGTAAAGCACCCACCGACAAAACTCGCTTTTCGGTATTTTTTAGATAAAGAGAGTATTATCTGACAGCATTTGAAGTGTCATTCTTTAGAATAAATCACACTGATATTGCTGATTTAAATTTTTACTTTGTCTTGTTCATTTTTAGCTTGATAAGCAAAAAGGGTCCCTGCCTGAACGTTATAACATTTAGAGGGTCACCTAGAATCCGTCCTGATTGGTCAAAAAGCCATATGGGGCACTGAATTGGTAATAACTTCTGCTATTGGTCTGTTTCGACAGTGATATCAAAATATCGACCTCCTGTCTCGATTTTGATATCACTGTCTCAACAGACCATAGCAGAAGATATCATCACACAGTCCGTCAATATTGGGTACTATCATCACACAGTCCGTCAATATTGGGTACTATCATCACACAGTCCGTCAATATTGGGTACTATCATCACACAGTCCGTCAATATTGGGTACTATCATCACACAGTCCGTCAATATTGGGTACTATCATCACACAGTCCGTCAATATTGGGTAATATTATCACACAGTCCGTCAATATTGGGTACTATCATCACACAGTCCGTCAATATTGGGTAATATTATCACACAGTCCGTCAATATTGGGTAGTATTATCACACAGTCCGTCAATATTGGGTACTATTATCACACAGTCCGTCAATATTGGGTACTATTATCACACAGTCCGTCAATATTGGGTACTATTATCACACAGTCCGTCAATATTGGGTACTATTATCACACAGTCCGTCAATATTGGGTACTATTATCACACAGTCCGTCAATATTGGGTACTATTATCACACAGTCCGTCAATATTGGGTACTATTATCACACAGTCCGTCAATATTGGGTACTATTATCACACAGTCCGTCAATATTGGGTACTATTATCACACAGTCCGTCAATATTGGGTACTATCATCACACAGTCCGTCAATATTGGGTACTATTATCACACAGTCCGTCAATATTGGGTACTATTATCACACAGTCCGTCAATATTGGGTACTATTATCACACAGT
>NC_090253.1:742665-745165 GCF_037325665.1 Littorina saxatilis
ACCCTAATCCTTCTTTGGGCTCTGTAAATGTCGTTTGGGGCTATGGTTGTAAAACGGTATCTACTGGTCACCCCAATGTATAAACTGAAAACTCTTTCTGCACCAGAACACGCAGAAAGGATTGTATCTGCCTGATGTCTGATGCTTTTCAAAATCCCCAACCACTAACACCTTCAAAACGGACATTAACTGACACTGTTGTTTTTCCCTATATAATCCTTACTATTTTTCCGAGACGTCGTCCTGTTGTGTATTTAGCTTGCCACAACCTCATACATGGTCCTAAAAGTTAAAGTTGAAGAAAATACTAAAGATAAATGAACAAGCTGACGCAGTGTCATTCGCACCGTGAATCCCCCCATGGGAACATACTAAAGTCTGGTTCCAAATAGGCTCAATTTCCTTCTATTTCTTTGTATTTCTGCCTCGTAGGGGTAGGGGTGTTCAAACCAAAGGCACCTTTAAACCAAAATTCAAATCACACATCTTACAATACTAAGACACTCAGCAGTGAAAGGGTGTCTGCTGGTAAAATATTCCAAACAATCCTAAAAGTACTTCACTACTAAACGTGCTTTTAAAAAGAGCCGTTATTTTCCCCTCTATAATCAGTATTGTGTTTTCTGCGAACATGTAGTCTATTTAGATGGTTGTCATGTGCACATGAGTTGCTAAAGCGTTTTCAGTTGGGCATATGTCGAAAAGCAAAGAATTAGCCATTTGAAAACCATCAGAACTGTCACACAAAAATAACATTTACCTATCTCACCAACTGACCAAACATAGGGCTTTTCCTTATGTATTATGTATTGTCGTGTTTTTTGTAGCATACTTGTGAAAACAGCCACCACTGTTGTAAATGATACTTTAAAGAGCATTATTTCATTTTTACAGTTGAAGGACAACCTGGACTGCCGTATATTACAGCTGTTTTACAATCAGCCAAAATTTTCTTAACAAACGTATGTTAAGAACAACTCCCATAGTGAAATTGAAGGAAAACAAAGTGAAAATCCCCCTGCCATAGAGGAGCTAAAGAATCAACAATAAACGACTGCATGGATAGCTTGATGCACGAATGCATTGCGGACATGTTTGTCTCCAACCAAGAGAAAGTTCCAAAAAATCCCTTTTGTGCTTCTTATTATACAGTGACGTCAAAGACAGCCTTTTCTGCTGTTCATACATTCAGGGGTTATGGTTACACTAAACGACGTAGTTGTAGCCATACTGCCATCCAGATTTATTTTTTCCTTGCGAGCAGTCACAGGGTGTTTGTGCTGTCTGCCAACCGTTAGATGACCCCGCCCAAGTCTGTTAAGGGACCGTTTGACCGTTATAGAACGCGTCTTTTTGATTTTTTGGCACAGTTGGAAACGGTTGATTTTTATCCCTACCATTGTTTCCAAACATTATATAGGAATGTTTTGTGAACAACGGATAATAGCCGCTACTCGCATGTGTAGCAAAAGTGAGCGTACATACTCACCTTGGTCGTCCAGCCGTTGTCCGTTGCCCGTCTTTATCTGTCTGTACTGAACATTACCTTTGGATTTTTCTCGAACGCTATGAAGTGAAGAAACACCAAATGTTGCAAAATGTTGTATGACCCCAAGAGCTCAAAAAAGATACTTGAGAACCTTGACCTTACCTTAAGGTCAAGGTCACAGGGAGAATGAATGTGGTCTAAAAACTGCAAAATTTCACATTGTGCCAGTTTTCTGGAAAACAAATTAAAAACAGCGGGCTTAGTTTTGTATGGTATACAAGAAAAAGAAAGCCTTATCTTCTGATACCATTTTGGTTGACCTCGCTTCAATGTCAAGGTCAGAGGAGCCCTTCAAAGTTGAATTGTAGACATATTTTGATGTGAGCTTGCCCCTTTAACTTTACTATGGACGATATCTCTTACAAACTTAAACACTGAGTGGGGCGTTTGTTAGAATTTCATAGTGAGCCACATCTGGTCACATATCGTTAGGGTCAAGGTCACATTGACCCCTATGAAAAATGTGACCAAGCCGGGTAAAGAAATCCATGTGTCTTGGTAAAAAATCTTAACAAAGCAAAGCCCATGCGACTCTCATGCTTGACCTTTGTCTTAAAGTGACCTTGACCTTCAGGTGACCTTGAAGGTGAAGGTCTAACAATTGAAGCTGGCAAGGACATTGTACACTATTAGAACTGGTTTACAGATTTTTCCTACCAAATTACACATGACCTTTGGCCAAGGTCAAGATCATCAAAGGTCACACATCACAAGGCTATCAATTCAAGACATAGGAAGCATAAACATACTTATTGGCACTTTCTACAAAGAGACATTGTCACTTTTAGTGATTCAATTGCCCGTTTCAGTCACATTTCATAAGGGGCAAAGTGACCTTGACCTTGATGATATGTGACTAAATGTGGCTCAATATCAGTATATAACATGTGCCCCACACAATTATGAAGTTTGAAAGATTTTTTTCATAGTTCAGGGTCAAGGTCACTTCAA
>NC_090253.1:752665-760165 GCF_037325665.1 Littorina saxatilis
GAAGAAGAAGAAGAAGAAGAAGAAGTCTGTACAATAGCCGCCATGTATATGTATTTTTCTAGAAAACTGTAAACACCACTATAAGCATTATGCTTGTTGTTGTTTACTGTATATGCGTTTTTTTGTAAATAATGCACAAACGTTGAATAAAACAGTTTAAACCAAGAAGAAGAAGTAGAAGAGGAGGAGGAAGAAGAACAAGAAGAAGTAGAAGAAGAGGAGGAAGAAGAACAAGAAGAAGTAGAAGAAGAGGAGGAAGAAGAAGGAAAACAAGAACAAGAATTGTTGCAATTTTGTATAATGAAGAATGAAACAAAGATGGGATGCAGAAGAACAAGAAGAAGAAAAAAACAAAGGGAATTTTCGGAATTGCTGTAAGAGGAAGAATAAAAGGCGGACGGGATGAAGGGAAAAAAGAAGAAGAATTGTCGGAATTGCTGTGAGAGAAAGGAGGAAAGAAGGACGGGGAGGTTTGTGCTGAAGATGTGTGCGAAGCAGGCGAGCTAAGCCAGAATTGATGAGAACAAGTGACCTATACGGGCAGATATTTACTTATAATTATTCTCTCACTTCTATCCTCCTCTCGCCATCACGGAGCGGCGCTTTAGTGTTAGCTTTGTTCCTGGCCATAAAGCGAGGAGAAGAGAGAGGGGCGCTGATATTCTCGCGGCCAAAGAGAAGACAGAAAGAGTGTGAAGGAATAATGTGTTTACCTCCACTCTTTTGGTTTAATTCACCCCTGTGTCAAGAATGATCGTATTCTGATGTAATCTAGATATCCCCCTTTCTTTCTGCAACAGACAGTTCTTTCTATCAGTGTTATTCGAAAGAGTGAATAAAGCGTAGTAGAAAGTTCATACGCTTTTGAATCAGAAACATTATTTATTTATTTAACACCAGTTTTGACTGCTTGTTATTTTACATTAGATAAAACTGTCGAACATTGCACTGCATGTATAAGACACATGATATTTACTTCACTCTTTTTAACAAAGGGCAGCGGCTGATAGACTATCGTACAGTCCAACTTTTATTTGTGAAATTGCCGTTTTGTTCAGCAAGAACTATTATCAGAGAGACACTACGGGTCCCATGGGGTCAGTTTGGCTGTTCCAGTGATATAGACAAAGCGATGATTCGTAATGTTCTAAAATGCCTAGGGAACTAAGTACGTAAGTAAGCTATCAAGTAGGCAAGTAAATAAGAACGTACGTAAGTAAGAAAGTAAGTTAGGAAGGAAGGAACGAATGAATGAAAGAACGAATGGACGAACGAACAAACTAAGGAACGAACGAACGAACGAACGAACGCACGAACTAACTTACAAACCAACAAGCACACAATCTCACAAACTCGTATCTCGCTGTTCATCCACCCCCCCCCCCTTCCCGCCCCCACCCCCACACACATACAAACACACCCACTTAGTCCGGCCATGCTTGCCGTGTCCACTAATACAAACACACCCACTTAGTCCGGCCATGCTTGCCGTTTCCACTAATACAAACACACCCACTTAGTCCGGCCATGCTTGCCGTTTCCACTAATACAAACACACCCACTTAGTCCGGCCATGCTTGCCGTTTCCACTAATACAAACACACCCACTTAGTCCGGCCATGCTTGCCGTTTCCACTAATACAAACACACCCACTTAGTCCGGCCATGCTTGCCGTTTCCATTAATACAAACACACCCACTTAGTCCGGCCATGCTTGCCGTTTCCATTAATACAAACACACCCACTTAGTCCGGCCATGCTTGCCGTTTCCATTAATACAAACACACCCACTTAGTCCGGCCATGCTTGCCGTTTCCATTAATACAAACACACCCACTTAGTCCGGCCATGCTTGCCGTTTCCATTAATACAAACACACCCACTTAGTCCGGCCATGCTTGCCGTTTCCATTAATACAAACACACCCACTTAGTCCGGCCATGCTTGCCGTTTCCATTAATACAAACACACCCACTTAGTCCGGCCATGCTTGCCGTTTCCACTAATACAAACACACCCACTTAGTCCGGCCATGCTTGCCGTTTCCATTAATACAAACACACCCACTTAGTCCGGCCATGCTTGCCGTTTCCATTAATACAAACACACCCACTTAGTCCGGCCATGCTTGCCGTTTTCACTAATACAAACACACCCACTTAGTCCGGCCATGCTTGCCGTTTCCACTAATACAAACACACCCACTCAGTCCGGCCATGCTTGCCGTTTCCACTAATACAAACACACCCACTTAGTCAGGCCATGCTTGCCGTTTCCACTAATACAAACACACCCACTTAGTCCGGCCATGCTTGCCGTTTCCACTAATACAAACACACCCACTTAGTCCGGCCATGCTTGCCGTTTCCACTAATACAAACACACCCACTTAGTCCGGCCATGCTTGCCGTTTCCACTAATACAAACACACCCACTTAGTCCGGCCATGCTTGCCGTTTCCACTAATACAAACACACCCACTTAGTCCGGCCATGCTTGCCGTTTCCACTAATACAAACACACCCACTTAGTCCGGCCATGCTTGCCGTTTCCACTAATACAAACACACCCACTTAGTCCGGCCATGCTTGCCGTTTCCACTAATACAAACACACCCACTTAGTCCGGCCATGCTTGCCGTTTCCACTAATACAAACACACCCACTTAGTCCGGCCATGCTTGCCGTTTCCACTAATACAAACACACCCACTTAGTCCGGCCATGCTTGCCGTTTCCACTAATACAAACACACCCACTTAGTCCGGCCATGCTTGCCGTTTCCACTAATACAAACACACCCACTTAGTCCGGCCATGCTTGCCGTTTCCACTAATACAAACACACCCACTTAGTCCGGCCATGCTTGCCGTTTCCACTAATACAAACACACCCACTTAGTCCGGCCATGCTTGCCGTTTCCACTAATACAAACACACCCACTTAGTCCGGCCATGCTTGCCGTTTCCACTAATACAAACACACCCACTCAGTCCGGCCATGCTTGCCGTTTCCACTAATACAAACACACCCACTCAGTCCGGCCATGCTTGCCGTTTCCACTAATACAAACACACCCACTCAGTCCGGCCATGCTTGCCGTTTCCACTAATACAAACACACCCACTCAGTCCGGCCATGCTTGCCGTTTCCACTAATACAAACACACCCACTTAGTCCGGCCATGCTTGCCGTTTCCACTAATACAAACACACCCACTTAGTCCGGCCATGCTTGCCGTTTCCACTAATACAAACACACCCACTTAGTCCGGCCATGCTTGCCGTTTCCACTAATACAAACACACCCATTTAGTCCGGCCATGCTTGCCGTTTCCACTAATACAAACACACCCACTTAGTCCGGCCATGCTTGCCGTTTCCACTAATACAAACACACCCATTTAGTCCGGCCATGCTTGCCGTTTCCACTAATACAAACACACCCACTTAGTCCGGCCATGCTTGCCGTTTCCACTAATACAAACACACCCACTCAGTCCGGCCATGCTTGCCGTTTCCACTAATACAAACACACCCACTCAGTCCGGCCATGCTTGCCGTTTCCACTAATACAAACACACCCACTCAGTCCGGCCATGCTTGCCGTTTCCACTAATACAAACACACCCACTCAGTCCGGCCATGCTTGCCGTTTCCACTAATACAAACACACCCACTCAGTCCGGCCATGCTTGCCGTTTCCACTAATACGCAGAGCACTAACCGCTGACTGACAATGAACTACACAGCCTCTCCGTCCCAGACATTTTATATTTCCATTAAACCCTCAAATAATTCCATCGCTTTAACAGTCGACCGCTTGGCTAGCACCACAAAGTAGGAGCATTACACAGACCATCTTTCATATTCTGCAGCGGTCGTCAAGCCATGAAGTTTTACGAGCTCTCTCGCCCTCGCCTTCTTTTTTTTTAATGAAGAAAACGCGGCGGCAGTAAATAATGTTTGAGCACACAGAACACCATTCTACGGTGGAATGGTTATGAAGCGCGGCGGTCCTTCACAATCTATCACTGTTCATTCGCTCAATTCCATTTCGGTTTACTTTCGCGTTGAGCCCGTAAAATATGAAAACCCGATTTTTAATAATGATCGTCGTGAAACAACGACTGTTGGGGTCAGGTCGTAGTAATAACTTCACAGTCCGTGACTGAGAGATAGAGGAGTCCAGACAAAGTTTATGAACCTCTGACACACGCCAGTACATAGTCTCACAGATCTACCTTGGTGGAAACTCCGTAATAATTTTGAACGAAATCTTAATAATGAAAGCTTTCATGAAAAGATCAAAGACCGCGTTTTTTCGGGCAGAAATCCTTGGGCAGTACAAACTACTTATCGTGTCAGAAGCTCACACTCAAGCTGAAGTTTCCAGCATGATTTTTCACAGCTCCAAACTTTCTCTTTAGCTTTCTGACAGGCACGGCATAAATGATTATAGCGGCATTCTGATGGAGAGGCTGTGCGGCCTGATTGAGGAAAATGATCATTATTTCCTGTCCGCGTCTCGCTTTTCTATCACCCATAACGACTGATTGCTTTGTTTGACGCAAAACCTTCATCATACGGAAGTGATTTGTGCGCATGCGTAGATGACGTATCAAAATGGCCGAAATCCAAAATAGCGACAGCTTATGTGTAGGGAGGAAATTGAGGCAATTTGGGCTCCCTTTCGACGGGGCGCGGAGAGGAAAGCAGGTGACTTATTTTCATTTGATCACCTGGGCTTCTCTCCTGGAAAAATAATTTACGCGCAAACTGCGACCCTGGGTGGGACAAGAGAAATAAATCACGGGGAGAATCATCTAAAGTGCGATTTGACGTTTTGCGTGGAACCGTTTTGCTGTGTTGCAAAAGGCCACAGAGCGGGTGGTGGGGTGTGTGTATGCCATCGGCATTCTGTGGGCATTGCTTTGAACTGTACCCGGAGTGCATGATTGGAACAATTACTGCCCGAAGCTTTGACCTGTACTGGCAGTGTATGATTGGAACAATTACTGCACTAAACTTGAAACTGTACCAGCGGTGTATGGTTGGAACAATGACTGCCCTAAGCTTTATACTGTACCAGCTGTGTATGGTTGGAACCATTACTGCCCTAAGCTTTATACCGTACCAGGAGTGCTTGACTGGAACAATTGCTGCACTACACTTTAAACTACCAGCTATGTATGGTTGGAACAATGACTGCCCTAAGCTTTAAACTGTACCAGCGCTGTATGATCGAAACTATGACTGCCCTTAGCTTTAAACTGTACCAGCGGTGAATGATCGAAACTATGACTGCCCTTAGCTTTAAACTATACCAGCGGTGAATGATCGAAACTATGACTGCCCTTAGCTTTAAACTATACCAGCGGTGAATGATCGAAACTATGACTGCCCTTAGCTTTAAACTATACCAGCGGTGAATGATCGGAACTATGACTGCCCTTAGCTTTAAACTATACCAGCGGTGAATGATCGAAACTATGACTGCCCTTAGCTTTAAACTGTACCAGCGGTGAATGATCGAAACTATGACTGCCCTTAGCTTTAAACTATACCAGCGGTGAATGATCGAAACTATGACTGCCCTTAGCTTTAAACTATACCAGCGGTGAATGATCGAAACTATGACTGCCCTTAGCTTTAAACTATACCAGCGGTGAATGATCGAAACTATGAATACCCTTAGCTTTAAACTATACCAGCGGTGAATGATCGAAACTATGACTGCCCTTAGCTTTAAACTATACCAGCGGTGAATGATCGAAACTATGACTGCCCTTAGCTTTAAACTATACCAGCGGTGAATGATCGAAACTAGGACTGCCCTTAGCTTTAAACTGTACCAGCGGTGAATGATCGAAACTATGACTGCCCTTAGCTTTAAACTGTACCAGCGGTGAATGATCGGAACAATGACTGCCCTTAGCTTTAAACAATACCAGCGGTGAATGATCGAAACTATGACTGCCCTTAGCTTTAAACTGTACCAGCGGTGAATGATCGGAACAATGACTGCCCTTAGCTTTAAACAATACCAGCGGTGAATGATCGGAACAATGACTGCCCTTAGCTTTAAACTGTACCAGCGGTGAATGATCGAAACTATGACTGCCCTTAGCTTTAAACTATACCAGCGGTGAATGATCGAAACTAGGACTGCCCTTAGCTTTAAACTGTACCAGCGGTGAATGATCGAAACTATGACTGCCCTTAGCTTTAAACTGTACCAGCGGTGAATGATCGGAACAATGACTGCCCTTAGCTTTAAACAATACCAGCGGTGAATGATCGAAACTATGACTGCCCTTAGCTTTAAACTGTACCAGCGGTGAATGATCGGAACAATGACTGCCCTTAGCTTTAAACAATACCAGCGGTGAATGATCGGAACAATGACTGCCCTTAGCTTTAAACTGTACCAGCGGTGAATGATCGAAACTATGACTGCCCTTAGCTTTAAACAATACCAGCGGTGAATGATCGGAACAATGACTGCCCTTAGCTTTAAACTATACCAGCGGTGAATGATCGAAACTATGACTGCCCTTAGCTTTAAACTATACCAGCGGTGAATGATCGAAACTATGACTGCCCTTAGCTTTAAACTGTACCAGCGGTGAATGATCGAAACTATGACTGCCCTTAGCTTTAATCTGTACCAGCGGTGAATGATCGAAACTATGAATGCCCTTAGCTTTAAACTGTACCAGCGGTGAATGATCGGAACTATGACTGCCCTTAGCTTTAAACTATACCAGCGGTGAATGATCGAAACTATGACTGCCCTTAGCTTTAAACTGTACCAGCGGTGAATGATCGGAACTATGACTGCCCTTAGCTTTAAACTGTACCAGCGGTGAATGATCGGAACTATGACTGCCCTTAGCTTTAAACTGTACCAGCGGTGAATGATCGGAACTATGACTGCCCTTAGCTTTAAACTGTACCAGCGGTGAATGATCGGAACTATGACTGCCCTTAGCTTTAAACTGTACCAGCGGTGAATGATCGGAAACTATGACTGCCCTTAGCTTTAAACTGTACCAGCGGTGAATGATCGAAACTATGACTGCCCTTAGCTTTAAACTGTACCAGCGGTGAATGATCGAAACTATGACTGCCCTTAGCTTTAAACTGTACCAGCGGTGAATGATCGGAACTATGACTGCCCTTAGCTTTAAACTGTACCAGCGGTGAATGATCGAAACTATGACTGCCCTTAGCTTTAAACTGTACCAGCGGTGAATGATCGAAACTATGACTGCCCTTAGCTTTAAACTGTACCAGCGGTGAATGATCGGAAACTATGACTGCCCTTAGCTTTAAACTGTACCAGCGGTGAATGATCGAAACTATGACTGCCCTAAGCTTTAAACTGTACCAGCGGTGAATGATCGGAACTATGACTGCCCTTAGCTTTAAACTGTACCAGCGGTGAATGATCGAAACTATGACTGCCCTTAGCTTTAAACTGTACCAGCGGTGAATGA
>NC_090253.1:762189-792189 GCF_037325665.1 Littorina saxatilis
GTCCTGCCGTGGGCCGTATAATAACAACTCCGCGACCGGAGAGCGAAGAAGGGGCGGTAAATCAGGACATCTTCACAACACAGTCTCACAAAGCCGGGCAATCGATGGTCCTCTTGGGTCCGGGGAAGAGTGTGTGTGTGTGTGTGTGTGGGGGGGGGGGGGGTAAGGGGGGGTGTTTGAGGAGATAGCCAGTTTTTCACAGCCTCATCATTTCCAGCTTGATATATCCTGACCGTTCGTTTTCCGTTCCATCATCACCAGTTACACCTGGGAAGCGAAAAAATATGCGCGTGTGTGGGTATGTGGGTGGGAGGGGGGTGGAAGTGTATGGGAGGTGTATGGTGTAAGTGTAGGGTGTGTGAGCGTGTGCGTGTGCGTGTGTGTGTGTGTGTGTGTGTGTGTGTGCGTGTGAGGGGGGTAAGTGTGCCGTGTGAGAGTTTGTTTGTGCGTGAGTGCGTGTGTGTGTGTGTGGGTGTGTGTGCCTGTGTGTGTGTGTATGTGTGTGAGTGTAGGGGGGGATAAGTGTGTCGTAGAAGAGTGTGTGTGTGTGTGTGTGTGTGTGTGTGTGTGTGTGTGTGTGTGTGTGTGTGTCAGTGTGTGCGTGTGCGTGCGCACGCGCGCGTGTGTGTGTGTGTGTGTGTGTGTGTGTGTGTGTGTGTGTGTGTGCGTGTGTGCGTGTGTGTGTGTGTGTGTGTGTGTGTGTGTGAGAGAGAGAGAGAGAGATAGAGAGAGAGAGATCGAAAGATAGAGAGAGAGAGAGAGAGAGAGAGAGAGAGAGAGAGAGAGAGAGAGAGAGAGAGAGAGAGAGAGAGACCTTTTAATACAGAGTGCACACATATTTAGTCCTTCTGTGAAAGCTTTTTTTTGTTCGTGTGTATTTGTCTCTGTGTTATCATTATGCCAATGATTGAAATGTTGATGCTCTTGTGTCCGTCCCTACCTTATATTTGTATCATGATGTGCATTTTGTTTGTACCATGATGTGCATTTTGTTTGTACCATGATGTGCATTTTGTTTGTACCATGATGTGCATTTTGTTTGTACCATGATGTGCATTTTGTTTGTACCATGATGTGCATTTTGTTTGCATCTGTGTTTTACACTGTATTGAGTTATGAGACACAGCGTCTAATCCAATGTTTTTTCGTTATAGTTTTAAGTTTGTGTGCAATATTGTTTTGTCAGTTTGAGGCAGGCCTTAAGACACATTTTTGTTTTGTAAGGACGGACAAAAAAGTATTTGTTCTGGTTCTTTTTGGTGCCGTTTTACACTTCGGCCATGGCGTGAACTCCTCCTGGCCCAACACCTTACCGTCCTATCTCTCTCACCGAAGAAACCCCATTGTATTTGACATCAACTGAAGACTCATTTCGCTGCCTTCCTAAGCAGACTAATTCGGAATTATTCCTCCACTCGTTTCGATACGATCGCTTTCAGGGAAGATAAAGTTTAATTAATCAGCCGGCTGTCTGCAGCCCGGGTCCTCCAATCGAAGAAGGGACCATGGGAGGGGACGGAGTTAGGGGGGGGGGGGTGGTGGTGCGGGGGGGGGGGGGGAGGAAAACCTTGTTATTCCCCCAAGGCTTTTGGGCAAGACTCACGTGATCACTGTCTAAGACACAACCCCACCCCCACCCCCTTTCTCCACAAATAAGAGATAATAGTCTTTGCCTTGCTTTCAACAGAGGCGAAGCCCTGTCGATTCGTCCCAATAAGCGCAAACGGGGGGGGGGGGGGGGGTGTGGTGGGGGGGGGGGGGGGATGAGAGTTGGAGGACAGAGAAAAGAGATGGCATTGTCTCGTTTAAGGTCTGGACTTTTCCCACCAGGACTATGACTGGTAAAAGAAACGAGAGCTGACAGGGGAAGGGCAGCCAGCATTGAGGACGACCTATATTTCCGGTGATCTATTTCTTCTTAGGATCCGCTGATATAAGCATGTGCTTGGGTACGGATCCTAAATGTCAAACACTGTACATATGTCACGATAACACTGTACATATGTCACGATAACAAAATTGTGTGATTTTGTGCTTACACTATCTGCTGTTCATAGAAACGACAGACCTAACGATGCCCGAGCTGAAAAATGGCTAAGTGATTCACTGAAATCCAAAAACACACAGACTGCTCAAGTTCCAAAATCTAGTATCAATGAACAAGAAATGCAAAGTAATGGAACGTTTTATTTTTGTCTTCTTTTGTCAAAATGTAAAAGTTCCATTAACTTACATTTTCGTGGTTTTTGATAAGTATTTGACTGAAACAAACAACTCAATGTTAATAACATCCCCACCTAGTCCCTAGTAGGACCCTATTTTTGTTAAAGATTGTCTGTTGATGACCACTGTAAATGTACTCGGACCATCAGGGCTGGGCCTGAGTGTACTAGAGGGAGGGGCTCCCAAAATAAGGCAAGGGTACAGTTGCTAGCTAGACCGGGAGACTGGGGGCAAGGCCCCCCCTCCCACCCCACCCCCTTACACACACATTAGGTGATACCAAGCATATTGCGTCCCTACATCACCATCACATTAGGTGATACCAAGCATATTGCGTCCCTACATCACCATCACATTAGGTGATACCAAGCATATTGCGTCCCTACATCACCTTCACATTAGGTGATACCAAGCATATTGCGTCCCTACATCACCATCACATTAGGTGATACCAAGCATATTGCGTCCCTACATCACCATCACATTAGGTGATAGCAAGCATATTGCGTGAGGACCAGACTGGTGAGCAGGACACTGGCAGTGAAGGAGAAAACTGTGATGGAGTAAAAGAAGCATAAAAATCCGAAATGTGTGCAGTCTTCGCCAGATTACATTACTCTCAAATTGCCCCGCCAGGACTACTTTTCCGAGTGCGATTTAATCAAATCTGGAGGTTCAAAACGGGGAATATTTTGTTTTTATCCTCCGTTACAGAATCTTATTTAGTTCTGACGGCACAAGCGATTGCTATTTAGCAACTAGAAAAAAAATTTTTTATTTCAAATAACTCGAAGCAGAAAAAAACTATTTCAAATTAAATTGCACTGATTTTTTCATCTTGTTCCCCCTAATGTCTTCCTTCGATTCAATCGGATAGATTAATGATTGCAGAGTGGTAGATTGGACACACTTTTTTGGCAGTGAACATTAAAGCAATTTCACCAAGCGCGTAACCTATCGGCGTTTATTTTTCGATATATATTTGTCGCACAATCTCTTTCCACAACTCCTGATAACGCTTTGTATAATTCTCTCAAAGTTTGCATGTTTCAATGTTTCCTTTGTTATAATAGCATTATCTATTTGGTTTATTGTCTGAACAGTTTTTGGTTGCGAAAGATGACGTGGAAGAGGACAGAAACAGGTTACGACATCACCGAACGTTGCATGGTGTCATTGGAAAGCAGGCTACCACGGTCTTGCAGCATTCTGATAATCATCGGTCCACGCTATCGCTCATGGTCTCTCTGACAGGGTGTATAATTACTGCGCGGAATCTGTCAAAACAAGAATACAAAGACGAAAGTGATTGCAGATTGGCCGACTTCGACAGTGATCTCCGTTCTGTTCTTCACAGTTATGATAAAGACATTCTAAGGTTAAAACAAGTCGAAATGTTGAGACTGCTGTGGGAAGGAGACCGTGTTATTGTTGCATCACTCCCAACTGGTTACGGAAAAAAGTATCGTCTGCTTCGTAGCCAAAGTTGATTATCATTTGACACTTTTGCCATATTTAGAGTTGTTTGCACAGTAAATACACCCGCGAAAGATAGCTCGCTTGAAACTGTCTTACATATCAATTCCTTTGTAATTTAAAAATTACACAACACCATGAAAAATCATTATCGACGATCGCGAATCTGCTTATATCAATAACACATTACGAAAAGCTTTAAATGTGTAAAACAAATCGATTTCTTACCCACAGAAAGAAAATCAAGGCATCCTGTCAGGGATAAATGAGACCCAAAGGGAAGTAACTCATTTTGACCTGAGTTCAGGATGGGTCTTGCAGCAGAACGATGCGAATAAAGAAGTAAGTTTCCAACTACCACTGGGCTGGTCTTGTGTATACTGTTCCCAACTACCACTGGGCTGTTCTTGTGTATACTGTTCCCCACTACCACTGGGCTGTTCTTGTGTATACTGTTCCCAACTACCACTGGGCTGTTCTTGTGTATACTGTTCCCAACTACCACTGGGCTGTTCTTGTGTATACTGTTCCCAACTACCACTGGGCTGTTCTTGTGTATACTGTTCCCAACTACCACTGGGCTGTTCTTGTGTATACTGTTCCCAGCTACCACTGGGCTGTTCTTGTGTATACTGTTTCCAACTACCACTGGGCTGTTCTTGTGTATACTGTTCCCAACTAACACTGGGCTGTTCTTGTGTATATTGTTCCCAACTACCACTGGGCTGTTCTTGTGTATACTGTTCCCAGCTACCACTGGGCTGTTCTTGTGTATACTGTTCCCAACTACCACTGGGCTGTTCTTGTGTATACTGTTCCCAACTACCACTGGGCTGTTCTTGTGTATACTGTTCCCAGCTACCACTGGGCTGTTCTTGTGTATACTGTTCCCAACTACCACTGGGCTGTTCGTGTGTATACTGTTTCGGAACTACGAGCTGTAGCGTAAAGACCAACCCACAGAGCCAGAACGTATGTGTAGCATGTTGGTTTTTGACGCATTCCCAAACTTGGGCAATACAATCTTCTGTATTCTGTAACATCCCTTCAAACTATTTTCAACCCCGGATATATAGCAGCCCGATTTTCCACGATGGAACTATTAAAGGTCAATAAGATAGTCCAAACCTCCTACTTCTCAACCTTTTCCTAAAAACACTCAACAAATCTGTTTCATTAACAACGCCCTGATTCAACCAAACAAAACCAAAACCGTACTCATACAATTTACAACGGACACTTGAGGCCCAGTTCTTTAACCACTCTCATTCATTGTATACAACATTTGAGAAAGAGTGAGCGAGAGAAAGAAAGAAAGAAAGGAAGACAGACTGAGAAACAGAATAAGAGAGAGCAAAAGTGAGAGCGAAAGAGAGAGAAAAGGAAACAGAGAAAGTGAGAGAGAGAGAGAGAAAGAAAGACAGAGACCAATTAAGACGCAGAGAGAGGAAAAGGGAGATTGACGGTAGTTTAAGGCCGAGAGAAAAGTTCCAATCCTATATAAAGCCGTTTCCGAAAAGCATGCACGTAACTTCAAAGTAACTTTGTTAGTTCTCGTCCATTCTTGGGTTGAAGCTTTCTTTTCCCGTCATGGGATGAAGTGGCGACGTCTGAGTAAGAAAAGTACTGTGCCGATTATTCTATGGCACGCATCCACCTTCTCTGTCTTTCCGGCCACGACCATGTCACTGAGGAGAGAGACTCGATGAGTTCAAACATTCACGTGACCCAAATAAACTACTCCGCGGTCTCTCGGTCCGCCGAAATTGAAAGAACGATTAATTTAGACACGCCAGAGTCAGTCAGCCAGGGAGGTGGAGCTTTCTTTTTTTAGCACTTTTTCTTCTCCCAAAACTTTCCCCCTAAGTGCTGTTTTCGTATTCACATCATGTGACCTCTTCCGGTCTACAAACACAAAATAATTGACTGTGGATCTCGTGCGACGGCCGAGAGTCTCGCGAGATGTGTACCTCTGCAACCTAGAGTCAACATCTTGCCGGAAGGCTGTGAGGACGTGGAGGAGAAAGTCCCGTTTACTGAAGGTCTTTGCATTTTCCAGAGAGGCAGTTCCTGCCCCCCCCCCCCCCCCCCCCCCCCCCCGTCCCCGCCGCCCCCCCCCCCCCCCCCCCGCTCGACTTGTCTACATCCTCCTACTTCTCCACCTTCCCCTTTTCCTCCTACTTTTCCTCCTACCCATCCTCCTTCTGTTATTCTGCTTTCTTCTTGTTCTTGTAAGTTTAAATAGGTCCCTCATTGCCAAATAGGTTGAGAACCAACCAAGAAGTATCTTCTTTTCTTTTCCACCTCCTCCTCCTCCTTCTCTTCCTCCTCCTCCTTCTCTTCCTCCTGCACGGGCATTGGAAAGCAGTAACCATCCGACACAGAATTTGTCATCATTTTCACCAGTTTTCATTCACAAACACCTGGGAAATAAATCTCATGTTCTCCATGTAATAAATCGAGGTGGTGAATGGGTTTGAGCTTTCAGGTGAAACGTGGATTGTCAAAGTAAAAGCCAATCAGGCTGATTGTTTTATGTGTGAAACCATCGCGGCTTTGGATTTGTGTTACGTTTCCGAGGACAGCTATTGTAAGCATTCACTCTCAAAGACCCAATCAATGTTGATAATTACCGCGGCGACTCATGGTCAATTTGCAACTTATCTCTGTAATCGCAAAATCCACAACGAAAAGAGATATGGAACAATATGTATGCCCCAGCCCAACGAAGTTGGAGGGGGGTATACTGGATTCACTTTGTCCATCTGTCTGTGTGTATGTCTGTATGTATATATGGAACAATATTGTGATACAATGATACTAAATTTTTAGTGGTATTGATATTTATACCCCAGCCCAATGAAGTTGGAAGGGGTATACTGGATTCACTTTGTCCGTCTGTCTGTGTGTATGTATGTATGTATATAGAACAATATTTTGATACAATGACACTAAATCTTAAGTGAAATTGATATTTATACCCCCGCCCAATGAATACAAACTCAACAAGTAATACGTTTCATACATTGAACATGTCTTATTTATTGTTCTTAACTCAAAATTCAAATTAAATGTCCAAAGACAAAAATTATTTATAATCTTCAAAAATGTAATGATTCTTCTTGAGTATTCCCAACTCAAAATTCTAATTACAGGTTTAAAGGATCCATGTTGGTGACCTAGCCACCTAAGCATGGAAAAAAGGGAAAATGGAAGCTAATTTTTGCCCCTTTAAAGACGAAAGGCACAACACATAATTTTCACAAATGAAACTTTTATTTTTTTTATGAACTAAAAATTCAAGTGGAGAGCTCGAGGGGATGAGAGAAGTGAGGAGATGGCCGGGGTTGCGAGATGGGTGTGGAGTCTGGCTATAAAGTTCTTGCACGCGAGACAATATACTTCTTTTGTGTGTGTGTGTGGGGGATTTTGTTTATCAACTCTCTCTCTCTCTCTCTCTCTCTCACACACACTCTCTCTCTCTCTCTCTCTCTCTGAGAGACGTGAGGAGATGGCCGGGGTTGCGAGATGGGTGTGGAGTCTGGCTATAAAGTTATTGCACGCGAGACAATATATCATCCTAAATATTGGGGGGGGGGGGCAAAAAGACATGTTTGCCCCCCCCCCCCCCCCCAGGAACAGCAGCTGCCCCCCCTCCCCAGTTTCCGACGCCAGTGCACTGAGTACATACGCACACACACACCACACATACACACACATGAAAGCTAAATTTATTAGCACATCTCTGTTTTCAGTGACACTTGTTTTTTTATTACACGTAGAGAAACCACCAGAATTTTGTATATGAATTATTCAAATGGTTTGATAAAGTGTCAGTTGATATGAACAAACCTCCCCCACCCCCTACACCTAAAACAAGGGAGTGGAGAGACGGATCAACTCAAACACACATCTGAAGCTGTCGCGCACACAGAAGACGGATCAACTCAAACACACTTCGTTGGGCAGGGGTATACATATTGTTCCATATCTGACTACATTTCACGGGTGTTTCTTTCTTTATTTGGTGTTTAACGTCGTTTTCAACCACGAAGGGTTATATCGCGACGGATTTCACGGG
Organism: Littorina saxatilis; assembly: GCF_037325665.1. Lineage (NCBI taxonomy): Eukaryota > Metazoa > Mollusca > Gastropoda > Littorinimorpha > Littorinidae > Littorina > Littorina saxatilis. The sequence continues at coordinate 769,970 of NC_090253.1, forward strand.
TGAAGCAAGTTTACCTTTTGTAGGGTTTCAGAACAATCATGTAATTTAGTAAGCTTTCAGAACAATCACGTATGAGGGCTTACATGATTACGATGAAATAAATAGTAGACTTTCAGAACAATCATGTAATAGTCACTTTTCAGAACAATCACGCGTAACAGACGTGTTATCTCGAGCTACTGTGACCATGCTTTGTGGCCCGGAGTTGGATTCTAAAAATTCGTCTCCCTGTAGGTTATTTTGCATTTTGTTGCACAATCAAAATGATGACAAAAACGATGTTTGGTGGCTTATCGTCAGACCAGCATTTTGTTGTTGGTCCTCGGGGAGCATATCGCCTTTTGTCTCATATTTATCAACCGCGGCCTTCGGCCTTGGTCGATAAAGATGAAACAAAAGACGATATGGTCCCCTTGGACCAACAACAAAGCTGGTCTGTCAACAAACCACCAAACATCTTGTAATGTTTCCTTATATCACCTCCTCCTCCTCCTCCTCCTCCTCCTCCTCCTCCTCCTCCTCCTCCTCCTCCTCCTATTCCGCTTGCTTCTTGTTATTGTCTTTTTCTGTTGAATCGGCCCCTCATTGCCAAATAGGTCTCAACCAAGAAACAACCAACCAATCTTTGTCCTCTTTTCTCTTTCTCTTTCTCCTTTTCCTTATTCTCGTCCTCTCCTTGTCTTCTTTTCTCCTTAGTCTTGTTCATCTCTTTCTCCTTAGTCTTGTTCATCTCTTTCTCCTTCCTTCTCCTTTTCCTCTTATTTTCCCTTCTCCTTCTAGCTGCAAACGAAAAGTGTAGCGTTTACCAAAGTTTTCCACAGGTTTTCGAAACGATCCGGAGGTGTTATTCCTAAAATGTCACTCACGCGGTATTCAAAACATCGTTTGAACGAGAAAACGCGAGAACTCAACATCCTGGGTAATCCGATTCCTGCGAGCCCTTTGAACAAGATGTCGACGATTGTGGGGGGTTGAAATAGGTCGAGGCATGGCCGTTCCGCGTTCCATTAAAAAGTCTGTAATTGGTTAGCGGAAAATTTGGCGAAGGGCATTTCATTTTGAAAAGGGCTTTTTTTGTATCGTCGGGCGATTTCACAGACGAGAGGGCGATGGAATCCGATTTCGTGCTGAGATGAGACTTGCCTGTCTGCTCAAGTGGAAGCGCCGTGAAGCCTTGCTTGTTGAAGAATTATACAGAATGATTTTACTGACGTGAACATTGTGGGAGTTTCGGTTCTGGTGTGAGGGTGAGGGAGTGGGGGCTTGTGGGGGATGTGGGAGGGAGGTAGGGTGGTGTGTGTGTGAGTGGGGGGATGTGTATGTGTGTGTGTGTGCGTGTGTTTGTGTGTGTGTGTGTGTGTGTGTGTGTGTGTATGTGTGTGAGTATGTGTGTGTATCTATCTATGTGTGTGTGCGTGTGTTTGTGTGTGCGTGTGTGTGTGCAGTGTCGGGGGGAGGGGGCGGTGTGTGTGTGTGTGTGTGTGTGTGTGTGTGTGTGTGAATGTGTGTGTGTACATGTGTGTGTGTGTGTGTGTGTGTGTGTGTGTACATGTGCGTGTGTGTGTGTGTGTGTGTGTGTGTGTATACATGTGTGTGTGTGTGTGTGTGTGTGTACATGTGTGTGTGTGTGTGTACATGGTGTGTGTGTGTGTGTGTGTGTGTGTGTGTGTGTGTGTGTGTGTGTGTGTGTGTGTGTGTGTGTGTGTGTGTATTTGTGTGTGTGTGTGTGTTTCCTTTCGCTTGTGTGTCCGTGTAACTGTCTCCGTATTAGTGCGTTTTGTCTATCCACCGACCCGCCAGTCTGTCTGCATTCCTGGTTCCTGTTCGAGTGTAATGTTTAGTTTCCTTGTTATTGCGTGTCTGTCTTTTTAACCTATAACTAGTCATAGTCGGATTTTTGGTGCAGATAAAAATGTGTCTTGCGTTATTTCTTTCTTTCTTTTCTCTCTTGTTCTTTCCTTCATTCGTTCGTGTGTTTGATTCTTTCATTCTCTCTCTCTTCTTATCGATGTCTGTAAAAGATAATAATAATAATAATAATGCAAACTTTTATAGCGCTATTCTAGAAAAATGTCTACTCTTAGCGCTTTACAATACATACATCGACCAAGCATACTATACACGCACAGGCAAAGAAACCGACCAAACATAACCAACAAACTATACATGCACAGGCAAAGAAAACGACCAAACATACCGCCGTCCGGGAATACAACTGCCGTATGTCTAAAAACCACATTTTTCAGGAGACGAAAAAAACTATTTATCTTGGTCACCATTACCCAAAATTCGTCGTTGTTTCACACAGAACATTGTTGTGATCTGGTTCGTTTGCCTATTATAATTTCTCTTTGAAAAATTAAGTCCTTAACTGTTATTTTAACACTATGCTGATTTTTTGACAGAAAGTCGGAAACAATACTGCCGTAAGTCAAGTTACGATGAGAGTGATGAGAAATTGGCGCAAATGTAACTGAGGTAACTCGATTTACGGCAGTTGTATACAGATTGAGAGAGATCTCTTTGAAAGGATTTCAAAGTTACGGTATTTACATTGCAGATGTAAGTAGTAGGATAGCTGTCATGGCAAGTTTTAGATGTATTAACTATAATGCTTGATGTTTGCCGTTTTATTGAGAGAAAAAAACGTGATTTAGTAATGTATTTGTTTAAATTTGGCTGTGTGTCTGTTTGTGTGTGTGTGTGTGTGTGTGTGTGTGTGTGTGTGTGTGAGAGAGAGAGAGAGAGAGAGAGAGAGAGAGAGAGAGCAATTTGTCCAATTACGTTCAGAACGTTTACTTGTAACAGCAAAAGTTCAACTTTATTCATGTCTATAAAACAGTTGGTTTAAAAAAAGGTCATACCATGACTATTAACTCCATTAACTCTAAATTTGCAACAAAATGAAAATAGGTAATGATTCGTTTGTGCTATCTTTCATGAACACTGATCTGAGAAAAACAAAACTGGGTTCCTGTCTGTGGAACAGTTAGTTCAAGTACGTATTAATGTTCGAACATAACCAAACTCATGCCTATTGAACAGTTTATAACCATAGTCATTCAGCCTGAACTTGCGACATTCTGTAGTCAAAATAAAACGTCGTTAGTATTGCTTATGTGCATTGGTCTCTTTAAATTGTTGTCATTCTTTAGGAGCTGTTTGCCTGACTGTTCATGCTCACGTTCTGAACACCTGAAATGTGCTGGGTGTAAAAGAAGAAAAGAAGTTCACACCCACCACGAAACTCTATGTGATACTGCTCACTTGAACATGAACGCCTTTTTCACTGTTTGAATGCTGACCACAGTAAAGCCAATTAGGCATCATGGGGCAACGATCTGAAGTAGTGGTGATGTGCCTTTGGGATGATGTACCTTTCACAGAGATTGACCAGATCATTGTACTTCTCTTTGGTAATCGGTAATGGGGCTTTTGAAACGTTTTCCAAGACAATGTCAGCAGGATCTGGGATGCTATGGACAGCTCTCAGTTTTCGCACCAAATTGAGCTGGCAGTAATCGCCTGTGTAGTCATAACCAACGTCTACGACATTTGGTTCTTGTGACGATAGCTTAAATCTTTTCACGTCCAACCACCTAACTTTCTCTTTCTTTGTGTCCAACTGGAAATTCTTCAACAGCTCTGCTACTTTCTTAAAGTCGAAAAAGTCCGACTGAACCAGCTCGTCAACAATGTACAGAGGTGCATGTCGCTTGGCTGTTCTCATATTCTGTGCCCACTGGCTCGGGGTGTACACGGCCACGTGTCTGCTCATCCGTTCAATGACAGAATGCATGCTGTCCCCTTCGTTCTGAGAGTGACCCGATACAAAGAACACGTGCTCTATTTCATCAAAATGAAACTTTGTCAGGGCATACCAGAGCATTGTAAGGAAGTTTTTGTTCCTGTTTTGCCCTCCACAGCTGTCCGAAAATAACACCACTTTCTTGACACCCCCCTCTTTGCTGATGCGTTCCAGGTATCTATAAACACAGCTGGCAATCTCATTCGATCCCCTGCTCGATGCAGTTTCTGCCCAGACATTGCAATATCCTTGTCCGTTTCTGTAATCATACACTGTCAAGTTGTAGGTATTCAGTTTTCTCTTGTAATACAGGCATGACTCAACACTTGAAGGGGTCGGCAGAACTTCTTCAAGATCAAACACTGCCGCTGCAAGACTTGGATCATCCTTTAATCTCGCTTTTACTTCATCTTTGAATTTTCTGCTATCTTCTTTCATCTGGTTATGCTTTTTGTACTCGCCCTCTTCTGTGTGATCGTAATATCCGTTCTCATAGGCGGCACAGATATCACATCGGTCTTTCATTCGTTTATGGAAGCTGATGTTGAATTCACGATTAAAAACATATCTGTAGGTGGTTTCACTAGCGGGAGCTTTGCATCCTTCCTTTTCCCGCTTTTGAACGTAGAGCTCATACATCTTCAGCAGACTGAGGGAACTTTCCAGGTATTCTCGTGTTGAATCTTTCCTTGCATAGTGACTCTCCACTCTCGCAAAGCTGTTGATGTGCTTTCTAATCTCATCCTTCTCACTGTCCTTTGAGTTGCCTCTTTGGCTTTGCTTTCCCCGCTTTTCTGCATCACAGGTTCCCAGAGAGTTAATATTCTTCAGTGATGTGGCAACAACCGTGTCTGATATATCCAGAGTATCAAGAAACATCTTCTTGCAAACTTTAACTATCTTTCCATGGATGTGCAGGTGGTATTCATAAGTGGAACCTCTCCTTGAAGATGACTTTGTGTGTGTACTTTTTTTCTCACGTTTCTTGACTGTTTTACACAAGTACTGCCTCTGTTGTGTGAGACAACCCAATTTCCAGAAACTGTGAAAAATTTGGATCCTTTCATCCTCTGAGACTTTTGACTTGCACTTATTTCTGCATTGGTCACCACAACCTGATTTCAGCTCTCTTTTTCTCTTGAGTTTTCCTGCTCTTGATACATAACTTTCTCCACTGTTCCTGAGCCGTTTTCTCTTGTTCTGTTTCCAATCATCCTCATGTCGGAGTCTTTTTCTGGATTGCCTCGGCTTGTCCTGAGTGGGAACGGTAAATGGACTTGTTGCTTGGGAATGTCCTGCAGTGGGTGATCCAATTAAAGTATTGCTTGCGTCACTGTCACGTGTTTGCTCACTTCTTATATGCTCTGGGTCTGTCACTTCCTCTTGGTTTTCAGAAGATGCAGGGTGTCCTGCTGTGCTACACCAAACAGCATCACCATAGTCTTCATCCCAGCTCATCTCAGATGATGAACAATCCAGAAATTTCAATTCTTCCTTTGAAGGAACATAATCATCGCCATCGCTTAGATGATCCGAAGAAGCCTCTGACTCGGCACATTCAGTTGTCAAACACTGGTTAATTGTTGGAAGTGGGACATCTCCATCCGATTCATGCTCCATTTCAATGCACGGATCAACATTCCGAAGGTGACTTAGTGGAATGTCATCCTCGTCGTCAACTTGTCTAAGGTGGCTAAGTGGAACATCATTGTCATCCTCGTCTTGTCTGCCTTTTCTTGGGTTAATCAAGGGAATGTTATCCTCATCCTCACCTTGTTCAAGGTGTCTCATTGGAACGTCATTCTCATCCTCATCTTGTCTGCCTGGTTTAAGACGGATCAGGGGAATGTCATCCTCATCTTCAAATTGTCTAAGGTGGGGTAGTGGAATGTCATCCTCGTCGTCAACTTGTCTAAGGTGGCTAAGTGGAACATCATTGTCATCCTCGTCTTGTCTGCCTTTTCTTGTGTTAATCAAGGGAATGTTATCCTCATCCTCACCTTGTTCAAGGTGTCTCATTGGAACGTCATTCTCATCCTCATCTTGTCTGCCTGGTTTAAGACGGATCAGGGGAATGTCATCCTCATCTTCAAATTGTCTAAGGTGGGGTAGTGGAACAGTGTCTTCCGTCATCTCTACAGAGGCATACACATTCACAGCTTCAAACACAGCCTCGTTGGACATCCCGAGCGACTGACACAGATCATGCATAAAGCTGATCAAACTCTCAGATCCTTCATGCTTAGTAACACAAGCACGACCTTCAGGATGACATATTCCTTTCTTATCCCTGCTGTGGGAATCAAATACGTAAAATGTTGACAGAACTTTCATGATGCCAATGGTATAAGAAGAAAAGACACCCCCAACAGTGAAGACTGCAGCATGTTCAATCTGTTCAACAGTTTGCTGTAAAGTCACTGCACCCTCATCGAGGGAAGCATCTCTGCTGCCAAGCATTCCATTGCGATTATTGTCGACATGAAGGTTTACTTTGCGTCCTTCAATCACTACAGTTTGAATAGCTTCACTGGGAAAAAGCACTGTGACGTCATGGGCTTCAGCTGCAGACAAGTACAGCCTGTCTCCGTCATGTAGTATTTCATCAAGATCCTGCGTGGTCCACAGAGACACGTCCTTGACACAGTGATGTGCCACTGCTCGCATTGCCATGGCCGTACACTGCCTTCCCCGACCCTCGAATCTGGAATCCCCTTGATGAAAGCTTCCTCGGACATGGATTCCCATGGTTGGCAAACACTGACCAAAACAGAAAGGAAAGCAACGCTTTGAAACTCAAGGACAAAAATATGGCAAGATGGGGCACGCCCATGCTAAGCATGCCTTACTAGATTTCAAATCTTAAAAATATTTATGAGACTTATGATGGTTTCACTCGATATTTCATTGCAGATACTGTTCGTGGAACAAAAGTAATATTAAAGTGTACTAATTTTTCAAAAAAACAAAATCTCAACAACAACAAGATCTGCCAGAATGTTACGTGTCAGTCAGCCTGCCTCGTGTCTCAACCTGCCCCGGTGTCCCCCACCAATACAATTATACAAAACAACGAAGTTGTGCTAAATAATGATTAATACTGGTTATTATAGTCTTAAATGCTTGGTAATATGCATTGGTTTATTTTGATATTCGTTGTAGGCTTTATTCAGAGATCTTGGATATTTTCACTTACCTATTTTCGTGGTTTGATGCTTCAGCTTTCGTGGTTTGATGTTTTGGCAATTGTGGCGCCAAACAACAGGAACAAGAAAGTAAAATAAAAATGTGAATCGCAATTTTTACGAAAAGTATTAAAATTGAAGAGAAAGCTGGAGAACAATTGTCGTATGTGAGAAACTTGAGGCATTCCTAGCAATCATTTTGTAAAAATCTGCAATGCTACAACCGTAAGTTGACATACGACAGTTGTGTATCCGGCAAAAAATGAAAAATACAAATACAGTTGAGGTAAATCAATTTACGGCAGTCTTCTTCCCACAAGATTCGAAGTGAGTTGAGATACAGTAATTGTTTTTTGATGACAGGGCGTTTATTTATAGGAGATAGTGTTTACGACTTTGCCAAGTTATGCCCCTTGATATGCTGATATGGAATGCCAAAAATGTCAAAAAAGCAAAAAATGGAGTTACGGCAGTTGTATTCCCGGACGGCGATACAATACACGCACAGGCAAAGATAACGACCAAACATAAACAAACATACTATGACCAGATACAACAAATTCTAACCTTCCTGTCTGGTGGAATACTTATGCACTAGTTTCACTTTTGCATTCGCCCAAAAGGAAACCTAAAACGACACTTTTGCGCTTTTAGAACCATGCACAAGAGTTACTTCAAGAGTTTCTCTAGTTAAGTGCAGCCGAGTGTCTGGCGAAATAAATCCCGTTTCTAACGAGAGACTAGTTTCTGGACACTATTGAAATACTAAGTGCAAGGGAAACTCGTCCAGACGGCCCTTTGAACTTTTAAGCAAAAGACACAAACAAATTAATGGGTATAGACAGATTGAAATGACACAAACAAGTAATGGGTATAGACAGATTGAAATGAAGCACACTTCTGCCAATACGTTGATACACGTTTCAGAACTGCTTGCTTTTCCACACATCATATGTTAAACACATTTGCAAATAGTTTCACTTATAAATGCTTTTGTATCATTGAATTTCACAAAAAACTTAATATATGTCTCTTTCTATATTTCGCTTTCTTTGTCACTGTCTATCTGTCTCTTTCTTTGTCTCTGTCTGTCTGTCTGTCTGTCTGTCTGTCTGTCTGTCTGTCTGTCTATCTGTCTGTCTCTCTGTCTGTCCGTCAATCCGTCTGTCTGTCTGTCTGTCTGTCCTTCTGTCTGTCTGTCTGTCCGTCGGTATGTTCGTCCGTCCGTCCGTCCGTCCGTCCGTCTGTCTGTCTGTTCCTCTCTCTCTCTCTCTCTCTCTCTCTCTCTCTCTCTCTCTCTCTCTCTCACTCCCTCTCTCTTTCGTCAGAGTGACACTTTCGCTGTCTGGGAATGACGCACACTGCATTTCTCTCCACGTCATAAAGCAGGTTGTCCGCCCTCACGCTGCGCGTCAGACTGCAGTACTGAGGAATCAAATTCTCTCCCTTGAAGGCAGACGGCAGAGGGGGCAGGCAAGACGAAGACAGGCACAACTTCATTTCACAGCCCCTGAAGGAAGGGTGGTGGTCTGCACATTGAGTCTTCGCCGGATATGATCTACTTCTCACTGTGCTGTCCGGGGAGGGGAGACAGAGGGGTAAATATGGGGGAGAAATGGATGTGCTGTCATGTTTCCCTATATTACCTTTACCACTGCTGATGTCATCGCTGACCTAGATTCATTTTTCTTTTCTACTTTTCTATCCCGCCACCCCCCCCCCCCCCTCCCCCCCTCCCCCCCCCCCCCCCTCCCCGCCCACTCTTCCACCCACTTTTTTTCTCTTTTCTTCTTTATTTTATATTGTAAAAAAAACATTTTTTGAATTGAATGTGACCGTCTGATCTGGGTTTTCTAGGTCAAATGCTGAAAGCGACGAATTCTAGCGTCGCCAGTAATGTAAACGGTTAAAGCATTCTGTGTCCCTATGTCTTCTCGGAGAAAGGTTATCAGTCTGATTTACTGAAATATCTCTAGATAGGCTATATATACAGGGTGTCTCAAAAAAAAAGTACCCGATTTTCTTTCAATACTACAGACAAGTCAGAAACTTTATTGAAATCATTTTTGCGCGATATTGTAGTCAGTTCATAGAAGTTTTGTCCCCAGTTCACATCTTTCAGTTGAGATCGTCTCTTTCTTCACACCACGTTATCAATGACAATGTAGCCACCCCGTTTTCCTTTGACAGACTGCATCCTCATTGCCATATTATCCATTACATTGGGGAATGTTTCCTGTGGGATGTTCTGGATTTCTCTGAGAATATTTGCCTTCAGTTTTTTGGTCTGGGGGTACTAGCTTACATTTTAGTTTTTCCATTTCTCGGTACTGATGTTTCAATGTCTTTTTGGGTACTTTTTTTTAGACACCCTATATATGTCTACCCAAAGGCGTCCACTTTTGAACTGTCACTAATTCCATTCAGGCCGGAATCAGAACATTCTGTCGCTGGGACACAAAGCAGAACTCTACAGCCTGCTGGCTTTCTGCGCAGCGCTGCATTCTAATTGTGTAAGTTAATTACACCAAAGTTAATGTATAATCTTAAGTAAGCAAGAATGTCCCACATGTATGTTCATTTGAATATTTATTTGTTGTCGTTTCTTTAAAAAAAAAAATTAAAAAAAAAGTTAATGTTTTTTTTTTTTTTTTTTTTTTTTTTTTTTTTTTTGGGGGGGGGGTATGTGTTCTACTGGAAGGATACTCTTTTCACTTGTGGCATGCTGGACTGATATGTGGTGGTGTAAGCAATCATGAATCATTAATATAATTTCATTCTTACTGTCTTTTGAATATTTCAGAACAAATGTTTCTGAATTTCAATGCGTATGAAAAGCATTCAAAAGATTTACAACTGCAGGCAGTTTTGCAAAATACAATGTAATGCAGTATGCTGGGAAAGAATGGTCGTCAACGCGTATAACATCTACAACAATAATGGAGAGAATAGTTTTTTCACAACATTTTCAAAATAAAATAAGATAATCAAACAGTCATCGCGAGTTAAAAAACACAAAAGAAACCAGAGAAAAGTTCATTTTAAAATCAAATGAAATTTCGCAGACGGAATGACGGATACCAGAGCATACGGTGCGTTTGACAGTGCGGGCTGTCTATCCCGCGACACGCACACGAACCAACAAGGAACTGTTGAGGGAGGCTAAAGCAAGGGGGTGTAGGCTGGAGGAGGAGGAAGGCTGGAGGAGGATGTAGGCTGGAGGAGGAGGAAGGCATTTCAACAGCAAGACGGAGGAAAATCGAAGGAGACTTGTTGGACTGTGGTTCACTCCATTCGAGCAGCCCATCAGAAAAAGTCTAAGGAAGGTCTTTTTGACAAGAATTCAATCCCGTCTCCTGGCATTTTGACAGGCGGAGAGACAACATTGGACTCGGGGTTCCACAGGACGGCAATGGCGGATGACCTATTTTGCAGCTTGGGGCGACCTCTGGCGACGACTTGGCGCCCTCTAGCGGGTGACTTCGTGCGGACCAAGGAAAGATTTTGAAAATCGTTTTTCTCCAGTTTGATAGAGTGATTTCTGGGGGGCGTTACGATGGAGAATTTGGCGTCAGCGCTTTCGGCCTGCATGTACATTTGATGTATGTGTGTGTTTGTCAGAGAGGACATTTTTTTATGCGTGGCTGTGTGTGTGTGTGTGTGTGTGTGTGTGTGTGTGTGTGTGTGTGTGTGTGTGTGAGGGTTTGTCCATCTGTCTGTGTGTCTGTCTCTATCTCTATCTCTATCTTTGTCTCTGTCAGGGGGTCTGCGTGTGCTTGTGCCTGTATACAGTCTGTCTACGTGTATCTGTTGGTCTGTTTGTCTTTATGTGCTTGTGGATGTGTGGCTGTCGATTCGTTCGTTTATCTGTGTCTGCGTGTCTTTGAGTATGTTTGTGCACGTGTGAGGGAGGGGCTATGGATAATATTTCTCTGAACATTGATACAAATGGTAAATATAAAGGTGTGCCGAATTGCGTAGTGTTGGTGCTGTTTCTCACCTTTCGAAACCAAATTTAGTTTTGAGTCTTCAATTAGTTGCTGTAGATAAATAATGCTACAGTGTATCTGGGTACGTGGGGACTCGGGAAGAAAGTGAACGGAATCACATCCCGGTCATTTGGAGCTTTTGGTTTCGTGCATTTTGTCTGCACCTGTTTCCATTGTTTATTTTTGGTTGAGTTGTCCAGTTTGAAACTACACACACACACACACACATACACACACACACACACACACACATACACACACACACACACACACACACACACACACACACACATTACATACACACACACATTCACACACACACACACACACACACACACACATTACATACACACACACATTCACACACACACACACACACACACACACACACACATACAAACAACCCCACCCACCCCCACCTAACCCTCACCCTCACCCCCATACCCACAAATCTAACACACGCCCTAGTCAAAGGACAAGCAGGAAAGTGAATCAAGACAGCCACAGGGGAAGGAAGCAAACAAACATGAGCGTCTTGCCTGCGCCGGAGGGTCCTAGAAGACCGCAATGAAAACTGAAGGAGGACCCCAAAATACCCAGCGGTCCCCAGATGACAACCTTATTTAAACCTCCCCCCGCTCACACCTCGCACTCCCTCTGTGAGATTTCCATATCTATGGGCAGGGCTGCATTCAGGAGGGACCCTGCAATGCCCGTCAGAGACTAGGTTGGGGGGACCGAGTGTTTACCTTGGCGATGAAGCGACGCTGGACATGAATAATATCTTGGAGGCCAACCACTTGCTGATAAAAAGGGTTGGGGCGGGATGGGAAGGGACAGGGTGGGATAAAACAGTGGGGTTGGTGGTGGGAGAGGTATGCAGAGAGATGTTTGGTAGTGTGTGTGGGGGGATGCTTGTGTGGGTGGGTGCTTGTGTGTGTAAGTGCAAGTGCGTGGGCTCATTAATTACAGTGGTGTTATGAGGCATGTGTTATGAGGCATGTGTTATGAGGCATGTGTTATGAGGCATGTGTTATGAGGCATGTGTTATGAGGCATGTGTTATGAGGCATGTGTTATGAGGCATGTGTTATGAGGCATGTGTTATGAGGCATGTGTTCACCGCAGCGGAGGGAGACAGACTCACAAATATAGATTAATCGACAGACAAAGAGAGAGAGACAGAGACAGAGACAGAGACAGAGAGACAGAGACAGAGACAAAGAGAGAGACACAGAGAGAGACAGAGAGACACAGAGACACAGAGACACAGAGAGAGACAGAGACACAGAGAGAGACAGAGAGAGACAGAGACAGAGTTATAGAGAGAGAGAGACATACAGGAAAAAACGAGTACAAGAATGACCCTTGTATATTCCCTCAATCTTACAGAATGTATATGGGATCAAAATCGTCACTTCTGGGTACAATGTATGATTATGATATGAATTCGGTACTTACAAAACACCCACGGTTTGCGTTTGAGAGAAGAGAGCTTGGACAGTGGAGGGAGCTAGACCGGGATGAGGTGCTCACAGGACAGTGAAGGGAGCTAGACCGGGATGAGGTGCTCACAGGACAGTGAAGGGAGCTAGACCGGGATGAGGTGCTCACAGGACAGTGAAGGGAGCTAGACCGGGATGAGGTGCTCACAGGACAGTGGAGGGAGCTAGACCGGGATGAGGTGCTCACAGGACAGTGAAGGGAGCTAGACCGGGATGAGGTGCTCACAGGACAGTGGAGGGAGCTAGACCGGGATGAGGTGCTCACAGGACGGGGAGTGCGGAGGTGCAAGTAACGACAGCAGGACATAACCCATTGACATGTCACCTTCGAATTGGATGACTCTCTCTCTCTCTCTCTCTCTCTCTCTCTCTCTCTCTCTCTCTCTCTCTCTCTCTCTCTCTCTCTCTCTCTCTCTCTCTCTCTCTCTCTCTCTCTCTCTCGCTGTTAATAACATATTAGGTAAATCTAAACAGAACTCAAATCGGTCTGACACAACCATCTCCCCTGAAGATTTTAATAACCATTTTTTGTCCCTTGCCAATAGGCTAAATGAATCTGCAAAATGCGACAGTCCTGATTCTGACATTGAAGTCTCGTTCTCAAAATTACATGATTTTTGTAATCAGAAATGTAAGCCAGACGATTTTTTTTTTACTATTCCAGACATGGCAGTGCATGAGGTAGGGAAGGTGCTAGAAGGCCTTGAGAATAAAAAGTCCATGGGTCCTGACAAGATTCCTCCTTACTTGACCAAACTAGCTCTACCATATATTGTGGAGCCACTCACATATGTGTATAATCTCTGCATAAAGCAAAATACTGTACCTAGTTTGTTAAAAAGAGCAAAAGTAATTCCACTCCATAAAGGCGGAAATTTATCCGACCCAAATAACTTTAGACCCATTTCCTTATTACCCATTTTATCCAAACCATTGGAAAAACATATTCACAAACATTTGCTCGCGTACATAGAAAGCAGAAACCTTTTCCATCAATTTCAGTCTGGTTTTCGAACAAATCACTCTTGTCACAGCGCCCTTACCACGCTATGCGACACCTGGTTGTCTGCAACAAACCGATCTGAAATCAGTGGTGCTGTGTTTCTCGACTTTAAAAAAGCGTTTGATCTTGTTGATCATTCAATTCTATTGAAGAAATTACAGTTGTATGTCAGAAACAGTTCAGTGTGTAACTTCTTTGCTTCCTATTTACATGACAGATCTCAATATACTGCCCTGAACTGTAAAATATCTACTGAGGAGACTGTGAAATGCGGGGTGCCTCAAGGTTCAGTGCTTGGGCCGATCAAGTTGTTCTGTCTGTATATCAATGATCTGCCACTGCACATTTCTGATAGTAATGTAAGAAGTGATTTTTTTGCCGACGAGTCTTCTCTTCATGCAAGTGGAAAGTCTGTTCCAGTAATAGAGTCCTCCCTTCAAACAGCTTTAAACGACGTAAATAACTGGTGTAGTGCTAATGATATGCTTGTCCATCCAATAAAAACTAAAAGTATGGTCATTGCAACCAGAAAAAAACACCAGATTTCTCCACTCAAACTAAATCTTACTATTGGTACGCAATCAATTGAACAAGTTCAACAGCATCGCGTTTTAGGGGTAATTATTGATTGTGAATTCAAGTGGCAGGCACAATTACAGCATATTTGCAAGAAAGTAGCCAAGAACGTTTTCCTCCTATCCAAGTTAAAGCAATTTAAGGACAGAAGGACTCTGGAAATGTTCCACCATGCTCATGTAATGCCTCACATTAATTATGTTTCGACGCTCTGGGATAGCAGCAGTGATGTCCACTTGAAAAAGTTAGACTCTCTCTATCGTCGCTCGGCCAAACTCATCGTAAAGGATAATGTCTCAACAGATATGAAATTAAAAATGCTTAACTTTCTTCCACTGGAAAAGCATCTCAAGTTAAACAAAGCCATTTTCATGCATAAATTGTATTACGGTAAAGTGCCGATTTACATTACATCATTATTTAATAAAGCTACCCACAGATATGGGTCGGTCAACTTGATCCCACCGATTCCACGAATTGACCTGTATTAGACCAGTCTTGCTTTTTCGGGTACTTCAGTTTGGAATTCACTTCCATCATCCTTTAACCTTTGCCGGATGCCGCTTTTGACTACACACTCCCGACGATGCGGGTTTGTCTGAACCCATACATTTGAAAGAGGGTTTTTACCGTTTATTCTTCTAACGACGATGCGGGTTTGTCTGAACCCATACATTTGAAAGAGGGTTTTTACCGTTTATTTCTCTAACGACGGGGTGGGTTCAGGGAAACCCACAGCGCTACTTCAGTGGTTGCATCGAGTTTCTCCCTTCACCGACCTCTTGCAGGGGAGGGAGAGGGAGAGGGAGAGGGGGAGGGAGAGACTGAGAGAGACTGAGAGACTAAGAAAGAGAGAGAGAGAGAGAGACTAAGAAAGAGAGAGAGAGAGACTACGAAAGAGAGAGAGAGAGAGACTAAGAAAGAGAAAGAGAGAGAGACTAAGAAAGAGAGAGAGAGAGTCTAAGAAAGAGAGTGAGAAACTAAGAAAGAGAGAGAGAGAGACTAAGAAAGAGAGAGAGGGAGACTAAGAAAGAGAGAGAGAGAGAGACTAAGAAAGAGAGAGACTAAGAAAGAGAGAGAGAGAGACTAAGAGAGAGAGGGAGACTAAGAAAGAGAGAGAGACTAAGAAAGAGAGAGACTAAGAGAGAGAGAGAGAGACTAAGAAAGAGAGAGAGAGATACTAAGAAAGAGAGAGAGAGAGAGACTAAGAAAGATAGAGAGAGAGAGACAAATAAAGAGAGAGAGAGACAAATAAAGAGAAAGAGAGAGACTAAGAAAGAGAGAGAGAGAGATTAAGAAAGAGAGAGAGAGACTAAGAAAGAGAGAGAGAGAGACTAAGAGAGAGAGAGAGAGAGAGAGAGAGACTATACTAAGAAAGAGAGAGAGAGAGACTAAGAAAGAGAGAGAGAGAGACTAAGAAAGAGAGAGAGAGAGAGACTAAGAAAGAGAGAGAGACTAAGAAAGAGAGAGACTAAGAGAGAGAAAGAGAGACTAAGAAAGAGAGAGAGACTAAGAGAGAGAGAAAGAGAGAGACTAAGAAAGAGAGAGAGACTAAGAGAGAGAGAGAGAGAGACTAAGAAAGAGAGAGAGAGAGACTAAGAAAGAGAGAGAGAGACTAAGAAAGAGAGAGAGAGAGACTAAGAAAGAGAGAGAGAGAGACTAAGAAAGAGAGAGAGACTAAGAAAGAGAGAGAGAGAGACTAAGAAAGAGAGAGAGACTAAGAAAGAGAGAGAGAGACTAAGAAAGAGAGAGAGAGAGAGACTAAGAAAGAGAGTGAGAGAGACTAAGAAAGAGAGAGAGAGAGAGAGAGACTAAGAAAGAGCTAGAGAGAGAGAGAGAGACTAAGAAAGAGAGAGAGATACTAAGAAAGAGAGAGAGAGACTAAGAAAGAGAGAGAGAGAGAGACTAAAAAAGAGAGAGAGAGACTAAGAAAGAGAGAGAGAGAGACTAAGAAAGAGAGAGAGAAAGAGAGACTAAGAAAGAGAGACTAAGAGAGAGACTAAGAAAGAGAGAGAGAGACTAAGACAGAGAGAGAGAGAGACTAAGAAAGAGAGA
The DNA here is from genome assembly GCF_037325665.1 of Littorina saxatilis. Classification (NCBI taxonomy): domain Eukaryota; kingdom Metazoa; phylum Mollusca; class Gastropoda; order Littorinimorpha; family Littorinidae; genus Littorina; species Littorina saxatilis. The sequence goes on from NC_090253.1 coordinate 786,090, forward strand.
GAGAGACTAAAAGAGAGAGAGAGAGAGACTAAGAAAGAGAGAGAGAGAGAGATACTAAGAAAGAGAGAGAGCGAGAGACTAAGAAAGAGAGAGAGAGAGAGACTAAGAGAGAGAGAGACTAAGAAAGAGAGAGAGAGAGACTAAGAAAGAGAGAGAGAGAGAGACTAAGAAAGAGAGACAGAGAGAGAGAGACTAAGAGAGAGAGACAGAGAGAGAAAGAGAGAGAGAAACAGAGAGAGACAGAGAGAGAGACAGACAGAGAGAGAGAGAGACAGAGACAGACAGTCAGATAGACAGACAGTCAGATAGACGGATAGACAGACAGACAGACAGACAGAGCAACTGACAACAGACATACAGACAGAGAGATACGGACAGACAAACAGAGAGACAGACAGTCTCTTGGAGACAAACAGGCAGACAGACACTGTTCCGCCGCTTTGGTAATTATGGGTGTAGCAGAACCCGCGCCGTCGGCAGAGGGATAGTTACAATCACTACTACTCTTTAAAAGTATGGGTATGTGTGAACCCGCGCCATCGGTAGTGTTTATGTAAATTATCATAATCAATTAATTCTGATGTTTTGTCATGTACACACTAAAAATTTGCAGACAGAGAGCAAATTAGGTGTGTGAGAGATACTTAAAATTTCAAAACGATACCTTTAATGGTTCCAGAGTTACAATGATTTTAGTGTGTCTCTGGGTACAGGTGAACCCAGGAAGCACGGCAAAGGTTAAGCACTTAAAGTCATTAAAAAGCTTTAAAAAATGTGTTAAAAACCACTTAATGTCCGAGTAGTTTAACGCCTTTTAATTTACCACACTTAGTATTACGTCAAAGATATGCTGTGCATTGTATGTTCTGAACATATTTTTGTTGTACTATTGCTACATGTTCGATTTCTACCAGCTTGTATTTATAATTACCTGCATAGTATGCATTTGATTTTATGAATAACCACATATGTATGCTCTTCATGCCTCATCTTCATCATCATCATTATCATCATCATCATCGTCATCATCATCATCATCGTTATCTTTATTATCACGTGCTGAAGTTTTCCGACCTCCTTTTGTTGGTTAACTTTTTAACTTTTTAATTTTTAATTTTTTAATTATATAATTGTGTGTCTATGCGTCCCAAGGACAGATTGTAAGAAAAGGCGTAGCCTTAAATCTTAATCCTTGTTAAATAAAGTTCAATTCAATTCAATTCTCTCTCAGACCACTGGAGGAATATCTTTCTCTCGCTCTCTCTCTCTTTTTTTTTCTCTCTCTCTCTCTCCACCTCTCTCTCTCTCTCTCACAGGTCAACTGAAGACGAAGGTAAGGGCGACAAGCGATTGTTGACACTGTCAGTTATCCCCCCTGTCGCCAACGCCCTCTGACGCTAGGCCTATCAATTAGAGAGCGTCAGGGGCGACAACCGCACAGAATCCACTATCGTCACATGACCATTGCGTGTCACATTTGCAGGCCGATGACGACAGTGCAGGGGGATCGATGGTGTGTAGATGTGATTAAAGCCCCCTCTCCCTCGCGTGGAGTGATGCTACACCGTGCCCCGTGCTGGAAGCAGTAACCGTATTAACGGGGATAAGAGAGTGGTCAGGAATCGCGGTGTCTGGTGTACTTTGCTACCTCGCTGGCGTTCTTCCTCAGCCCCACGACCTCAGGGTCTGGTGCAGGGGAGGTCATTCACTTTGAAATATCCGTCACGTTAGTGTTTGTACTGCACCTCTTGCACTGTTCCTTGGATCAATTAAATCGGTTCCGAATAGCTAAACAGTTTAAAAAGACAGCTCTCTCTCACTTTATCTCTGTCTCTGTCTCTCAATCTGTCTCTTTGTCTCTGTCTCTCTCTGTCTCTGTCTCTGTCTCTCTGTGTCTGTGTCTGTGTCTGTGTCTCTGTCACTCTCTCTCTCTCTCTCTCTCTCTCTCTCTCTCTCTCTCTCTCTCTCTCTCTCTCTCTCTCTCTCTCTCTCTCTCTAGCTTGCTACCGCTCTGTGTGTGTGTGTGTGTGTGTGTGTGTGTGTGTGTGTGTGTGTGTGTGTGTGTGTGTGTGTGTGTGTGTGTGTGTGTGTGTCTGTGTGTCCGTGTGTCTTTGTGTCTCTGTGTTTCTGTTTGTGTGTCCATGTCTGAGTGTGTGGCTTTGTGTGCGCCTGGTTGGTGGTTTTAGCAGCTGGGGCTGTCAGGCAAAACTGGCCAACAATTGTGTATCCACATCTCTGCCCATCACCGTAACTTTGCCTTGAATTGAACTTTTGCTTAACCTTTGCCGGATGCCGCTTTTGACTACACACTCCCGACGATGCGGGTTTGTCTGAACCCATACATTTGAAAGAGGGTTTTTACCGTTTATTCCTCTAACGACGATGCGGGTTTGTCTGAACCCATACATTTGAAAGAGGGTTTTTACCGTTTATTTCTCTAACGACGGGGTGGGTTCAGGGAAACCCACAGCGCTACTTCAGTGGTTGCATCGAGTTTCTCCCTTCACCGACCTCTTGCAGGGGAGGGAGAGGGGGAGGGAGAGGGGGAGGGAGAGACTGAGAGACTAAGAAAGAGAGAGAGAGAGAGACTAAGAAAGAGAGAGAGAGACTAAGAAAGAGAGAGACTAAGAAAGAGAGAGAGAGACTAAGAAAGAGAGAGAGAGAGACTAAGAAAGAGAGAGAGAGAGTCTAAGAAAGAGAGTGAGAGACTAAGAAAGAGAGAGAGAGAGACTAAGAAAGAGAGAGACTAAGAAAGAGAGAGAGAGAGAGACTAAGAAAGAGAGAGAGAGACTAAGAAAGAGAGAGAGACTAAGAAAGAGAGAAAGAGAGACTAAGAAAGAAAGAGAGAGAGAGAGATACTAAGAAAGAGAGAGAGAGACTAAGAAAGATAGAGAGAGAGACAAATAAAGAGAGAGAGAGACAAATAAAGAGAGAGAGAGAGACTAAGAGAGAGAGAGAGAGAGACTAAGAAAGAGAGAGAGAGACTAAGAAAGAGAGAGAGAGAGACTAAGAAAGAGAGAGAGAGAGACTAAGAAAGAGAGAGAGAGAGAGTAAGAAAGAGAGAGAGGGAGACTAAGAAAGAGAGAGAGACTAAGAAAGAGAGAGAGAGAGAGACAAAGAAAGAGAGAGAGAGAGACTAAGAAAGAGAGAGAGAGAGACTAAGAAAGAGAGAGAGAGAGAGAGAGACTAAGAAAGAGAGAGAGCGAGAGAGACTAAGAAAGAGAGAGAGAGAGAGACTAAGAAAGAGAGAGAGAGAGTAAAAAAAGAGAGAGAGAGACTAAGAAAGAGAGAGAGAGAGATACTAAGAGAGAAAAAGAGAGACTAAGAAAGAGAGAGAGACTAAGAGAGAGAGAGAGAGACTAAGAAAGAGAGAGAGAGACTAAGAGAGAGAGAGAGAGAGAGAGACTAAGAAAGAGAGAGAGAGACTAAAAAAGAGAGAGAGACTAAGAAGGAGAGAGAGACTAAGAGAGAGAGAGAGAGAGACTAAGAAAGAGAGAGAGAGACTAAAAAAGAGAGAGAGACTAAGAAAGAGAGAGAGAGAGAGAGAGAGAGACTAAGAGAGAGAAAGAGAGACTAAGAAAGAGAGAGAGACTAAGAGAGAGAGAGAGAGACTAAGAAAGAGTGAGAGAGACTAAGACAGTGTGAGAGAGAGAGAGACTAAGAAAGAGAGAGAGACTAAGAAAGAGAGAGAGAGAGAGAGACTAAGAAAGAGAGAGAGAGAGAGAGACTAAGAAAGAGAGAGAGAGACTAAGAAAGAGAGAGAGAGAGAGACTAAGAAAGAGAGAGAGAGAGACTAAGAAAGAGAGAGAGAAAGAGAGACTAAGAAAGAGAGAGAGACTAAGAGAGAGAGAGAGACTAAGAAAGAGAGAGAGAGAGACTAAGAAAGAGAGGGAGAGAGAGAGACTAAGAAAGAGAGAGAGAGACTAAGAAAGAGAGAGAGAGAGACTAAGAAAGAGAGAGAGAGACTAAGAAAGAGAGAGAGCGAGAGACTAAGAAAGAGAGAGAGAGAGACTAAGAGAGAGAGAGACTAAGAAAGAGAGAGAGAGAAACTAAGAAAGAGAGAGAGAGAGAGACTAAGAAAGAGAGACAGAGAGAGAGACTAAGAGAGAGAGACAGAGAGAGAGACTAAGAGAGAGAGACAGAGAGAGAGACAGACAGAGACAGACAGAGAGAGAGACAGACAGAGAGAGAGAGACAGACAGAGACAGACAGTCAGATAGACGGATAGACAGACAGACAGACAGACAGAGCAACTGACAACAGACATACAGACAGAGAGACAGACAGTCTCTTGGAGACAAACAGGCAGACAGACACTGTTCCGCCGCTTTGGTAATTATGGGTGTAGCAGAACCCGCGCCGTCGGCAGAGGGATAGTTACAATCACTACTACTCTTTAAAAGTATGGGTATGTGTGAACCCGCGCCATCGGTAGTGTTTATGTAAATTATCATAATCAATTAATTCTGATGTTTTGTCATGTACACACTAAAAATTTGCAGACAGAGAGCAAATTAGGTGTGTGAGAGATACTTAAAATTTCAAAACGATACCTTTAATGGTTCCAGAGTTACAATGATTTTAGTGTGTCTCTGGGTACAGGTGAACCCAGGAAGCACGGCAAAGGTTAATCGATGTCATCATAGAATTTTGGCGTAACTCAAGTCTTGGCGATTTTTATGTTTTTGAGCTTTAGACTCGATAAATTATTCTCCATGAATACTATTCTCTTAAAGACGATTCAATGCATGATTTACCAGTCTTTGATCTTTCTATCCATATAAAGAACGAATATCACACTATTTCACATAAAGAACGAATATCACACTATTTCACATAAAGAACGAATATCACCAATATTCCATATAAAGAACGAATATCACACTATTTCATAAAAAGAACGAATATCAGACTATTTCATATAAAGAACGAATATCACACTATTTCATATAAAGAACGAATATCACCACTATTTCATATAAAGAACGAATATCACACTATTTCATATAAAGAACGAATATCACCACTATTTCATATAAAGAACGAATATCACACTATTTCATATAAAGAACGAATATCACCACTATTTCATATAAAGAACGAATATCACACTATTTCATATAAAGAACGACTATCCCACTATTTCACATAAAAAACGAATATCACCAATATTCCATATAAAGAACGAATATCACACTATTTCATATAAAGAACGAATATCACACTATTTCATATAAAGAACGAATATCACACTATTTCATATAAAGAACGAATATCAACACTATTTCATATAAAGAACGAATATCACACTATTTCATATAAAGAACGAATATCACCACTATTTCATATAAAGAACGAATATGACACTATTTCATATAAAGAACGAATATCACACTATTGCATATAAAGAACGAATATCACACTATGTTATATAAAGAACGAATATTACCACTATTTCATATAAAGAACGAGTATCACATTATTTCACAATGAAAAGAGTCGGTTTTGTCCTTCTCCTGAACAGCTGTTGAATACGACTCACGCCAACATTAAATGACGAAATCATTACCAGCTATTGTGTTTTCCGCGTAGCAATAGGGTCCGATATACTTGTTCGAGTCTAAATATCGGACCCTATTGCTACGCTGAAAACACAATAGCGATTATATAGCTGTTCTGACCTTGATTTGTTGTTCCAAACTTACAAAATGACAGTTTTTGCGTCGATGCGTTGATCTCAGGTTTTGCTAGCAGACAAACTTCTTACGCGCATCATGTTCGCGCAGACATGCACACCGCTACACGCTTTCTGACTTTGGAAGAAAAACTGACTCCAAGTGCATTCGATTTCACAACACAGTTGTTGAAACAGCTTTTTAAGTAAACACAACATCAACGGAAAACTAGAAACAACTGAAGATCTAGGATGCAACAAGGGGAGAAGAAGAGAACAGCTAATCCGTACAACGCGAGCAGACGACAGCGAAGTTTTCAGTTTGGGTGAATGGTATCGCTTGTCTCGTCATGAAGCGAATTTTTCAACCTCAGTTATAAACGACTACATGAATGTTAGTGCCATGGGTTGTACATCAATACTTCA
>NC_090253.1:799689-803151 GCF_037325665.1 Littorina saxatilis
GGTACTCATGATTCCTCACTTCTCGCACCAACAGTGACAGGTGTGATGTTGAGGTACTCCTGATCCCTCACTTCTCGCACCAACAGTGACAGGTGTGATGTTGAGGTACTCCTGATTCCTCACTTCTCGCACCAACAGTGACAGGTGTGATGTTGAGGTACTCATGATTCCTCACTTCTCGCACCAACAGTGACAGGTGTGATGTTGAGGTACTCCTGATTCCTCACTTCTCGCACCAACAGTGACAGGTGTGATGTTGAGGTACTCATGATTCCTCACTTCTCGCACCAACAGTGACAGGTGTGATGTTGAGGTACTCCTGATCCCTCACTTCTCGCACCAACAGTGACAGGTGTGATGTTGAGGTACTCATGATTCCTCACTTCTCGCACCAACAGTGACAGGTGTGATGTTGAGGTACTCCTGATCCCTCACTTCTCGCACCAACAGTGACAGGTGTGATGTTGAGGTACTCCTGATCCCTCACTTCTCGCACCAACAGTGACAGGTGTGATGTTGAGGTACTCCTGATCCCTCACTTCTCGCACCAACAGTGACAGGTGTGATGTTGAGGTACTCCTGATCCCTCACTTCTCGCACCAACAGTGACAGGTGTGATGTTGAGGTACTCCTGATCCCTCACTTCTCGCACCAACAGTGACAGGTGTGATGTTGAGGTACTCCTGATCCCTCACTTCTCGCACCAACAGTGACAGGTGTGATGTTGAGGTACTCCTGATCCCTCACTTCTCGCACCAACAGTGACAGGTGTGATGTTGAGGTACTCCTGATCCCTCACTTCTCGCACCAACAGTGACAGGTGTGATGTTGAGGTACTCCTGATCCCTCACTTCTCGCACCAACAGTGACAGGTGTGATGTTGAGGTACTCCTGATCCCTCACTTCTCGCACCAACAGTGACAGGTGTGATGTTGAGGTACTCCTGATCCCTCACTTCTCGCACCAACAGTGACAGGTGTGATGTTGAGGTACTCCTGATCCCTCACTTCTCGCACCAACACTGACAGGTGTGATGTTGAGGTACTCCTGATTCCTCACTTCTCGCACCAACAGTGACAGGTGTGATGTTGAGGTACTCCTGATCCCTCACTTCTCGCACCAACAGTGACAGGTGTGATGTTGAGGTACTCCTGATCCCTCACTTCTCGCACCAACACTGACAGGTGTGATGTTGAGGTACTCCTGATCCCTCACTTCTCGCACCAACAGTGACAGGTGTGATGTTGAGGTACTCCTGATCCCTCACTTCTCGCACCAACAGTGACAGGTGTGATGTTGAGGTACTCCTGATCCCTCACTTCTCGCACCAACAGTGACAGGTGTGATGTTGAGGTACTCCTGATCCCTCACTTCTCGCACCAACAGTGACAGGTGTAATGTTGAGGTACTCCTGATCCCTCACTTCTCGCACCAACAGTGACAGGTGTGATGTTGAGGTACTCCTGATCCCTCACTTCTCGCACCAACAGTGACAGGTGTGATGTTGAGGTACTCCTGATTCCTCACTTCTCGCACCAACAGTGACAGGCAGTGGCGAGCAGTGGAAACCAGCACCATTAGCTCACATTCTCTCTCAGACATCAAGCACTTCATGGTCACTTTAAGCATTTTGTTCAAGATGCAATCGCTTTCGTCATTTCCATCCTCATCCCACCCCATTCTCCTTCGCACCCATTCTCAGCCCCCACCAGCCACCCTCCCATCCAAAGCCATCAACAAGTCTAGTTTCGGTCTCAAATGAAGAGTAATTGAAATCAACTTCATTTATTCTCATTTTTCTTTGGACATCTAGAACGTCATGGTCTCTGTACTCTAATTTTGCTCACGGACTGTCATTATGCCATCCACTCCTTCGATCCCTTCGCTCGCCTTAACACCCCCCCCCCCCTCCTACCCACCACCACACCCTCCTACCCACATCACAAAATGCCTAGTTACGGTCACAAATTAGGATCAATTGAAATCAGTATCATTTATTCTTATTCTTTATCACCCAACAAGAGCCTCATGATCACTTTTTTCAACTTTTGTCCAAGTATTTCAAAACGTCATCCACAAATCCCTCCCCCATCCCCCCCATCGCCCCCCTTCCACCCCCCCCCCCCTCCCTATTCCCTCAGCTAGTCCTGGCCACAAAAAGTTTCGGTCTCAAAGCACACACAGAAAAATCCCCCATGAATCGCCCCTACCGCTCTTGTTAAGTGAACGTCATTGGAAGCAGAGTGAAAGGACTCCCAAAATTAGAGAATCCGCTCCCCTGTCATTGCCAGTGTCTGCAGTCCATTCTTTGATGATGACAAGACTCCTCAGTTGACTGCTCCTTGTCATTTCATTCCGGAGGCATTGTGGCCCCTGACTGTGGATAAATGTGGCCCCTGAATGTGGATAAATGTTGCGTAATGAGCACGCAATGTCGCTTCCTGGCCGTCCTGTCATTGTGAAAGTAATACCGCGGTGCTCGTCTAGAGGTTAGGACCATTTCTGCAAGATACATTATGCTTTAATAAAACGAAGGAATACTAAAGAAAAACGAAAGAGAATGGACAGACTGTCTGAATGTCAATAGTGTGGGAGGTGGTGGGGAGAGAGATAGAGTCAGTGTGTGTGTGTGTGTGTGTGTGTGTGTGTATGTGTGTGTGTATGTGTGTGTGTGTATCTATGTATCAACTTGATGTGTGTGTGTGTGTTTGTGTGTGTGTGTGTGTGTGTGTGTGTGTGTGTGTGTGTGTGTGTGTGTGTGTGTGTGTATCTATGTATCAACTTGATGTGTGTGTGTGTGTTTGTGTGTGTGTGTGTGTGCTTGATGTGTGTTAGTGTGCGTGTGCGTGCGTGCGTGCGTGCGTACGTACGTGCGTGGGTGCGTGCGTGGGTGCGTGCGTGCATGCGAGTGTGCATGCGCGAGCACACAGGTTATCATCACCATGGAAACCCTTTTCACAACCACACTCCCATAATCAAAAACCAAGAACTCCAACAAAATTGCATAACAATCCAAAGCAGCAAATAATACAAAACTTCAATTGAAAATATGAACCCAAACCAAAACACAACAAAAAATCTTAAATCAAAAAAAGAAAACCCTTCGAAGCTTTTAACCCCATTCTGCCCAGCATGTGCGCAGAAAGTTGATGACAGAGGTTTGAACCCAGGGCCGATGGGGCCACTGGGTCTCTTCCATCAAGCTTGGCTCTGCCAGCCCTCGCGGGGTCTGTAGCCACTGGGCATTAGTGAGGCTTTCTCCCAAAACAACTCTGGATTTGGGCACGGATCAGTTTGAAATCAATATTAATATTCCGCCATGCAGGACTAGAGAGTGGTGTTTGTGTGTATAGACCTGTGTCTCTCAGTCGATAGAGTGGTGCTTCACTGGATATACACACACACACGCACATACATACACACACACACACACACACACACACACACACACACACACACACA
>NC_090253.1:805851-820851 GCF_037325665.1 Littorina saxatilis
GATCAGTTGTGATGGAGCGGTGATGATAATTTGCTATGAAGAGATCAGTTGTGATGGAGCGGTGATGATCATTTGCTATGAAGAGATCAGTTGTGATGGAGCGGTGATGATAATTTGCTATGAAGAGATCAGTTGTGATGGAGCGGTGATGATAATTTGCTATGAAGAGATCAGTTGTGATGGAGCGGTGATGATAATTTGCTATGAAGAGATCAGTTGTGATGGAGCGGTGATGATCATTTGCTATGAAGAGATCAGTTGTGATGGAGCGGTGATGATAATTTGCTATGAAGAGATCAGTTGTGATGGAGCGGTGATGATCATTTGCTATCAAGAGATCAGTTGTGATGGAGCGGTGATGATAATTTGCTATGAAGAGATCAGTTGTGATGGAGCGGTGATGATCATTTGCTATCAAGAGATCAGTTGTGATGGAGCGGTGATGATCATTTGCTATCAAGAGATCAGTTGTGATGGAGCGGTGATGATCATTTGCTATCAAGAGATCAGTTGTGATGGAGCGGTGATGATAATTTGCTATGAAGAGATCAGTTGTGATGGAGCGGTGATGATAATTTGCTATGAAGAGATCAGTTGTGATGGAGCGGTGATGATAATTTGCTATGAAGAGATCAGTTGTGATGGAGCGGTGATGATAATTTGCTATGAAGAGATCAGTTGTGATGGAGCGGTGATGATCATTTGCTATGAAGAGATCAGTTGTGATGGAGCGGTGATGATAATTTGCTATGAAGAGATCAGTTGTGATGGAGCGGTGATGATAATTTGCTATGAAGAGATCAGTTGTGATGGAGCGGTGATGATAATTTGCTATGAAGAGATCAGTTGTGATGGAGCGGTGATGATCATTTGCTATGAAGAGATCAGTTGTGATGGAGCGGTGATGATAATTTGCTATGAAGAGATCAGTTGTGATGGAGCGGTGATGATAATTTGCTATGAAGAGATCAGTTGTGATGGAGCGGTGATGATAATTTGCTATGAAGAGATCAGTTGTGATGGAGCGGTGATGATCATTTGCTATCAAGAGATCAGTTGTGATGGAGCGGTGATGATCATTTGCTATGAAGAGATCAGTTGTGATGGAGCGGTGATGATCATTTGCTATGAAGAGATCAGTTGTGATGGAGCGGTGATGATCATTTGCTATGAAGAGATCAGTTGTGATGGAGCGGTGATGATCATTTGCTATGAAGAGATCAGTTGTGATGGAGCGGTGATGATCATTTGCTATGAAGAGATCAGTTGTGATGGAGCGGTGATGATAATTTGCTATGATCAGGACAATGAACGCACGTACTGAGAAATAATCATTATGCAAACAATCTGAACACATTTGACACTTTTCGAATGCTTTCGGAAGTAGTCGAGCCATGTTGCTTTAAATACCTCTACAACAGAATACTTAAAAGGCCTTTTATCACCAACACAACATACACAGCTCTGCCTTTCCAATCTCAAAAGGCCTTTTATCACCAACACAACATACACAGCTCTGCCTTTCCAATCTCAAAAGGCATGTTATCACCAACACAACATACACAGCTCTGCCTTTCCAATCTCAAAAGGCCTTTTATCACCAACACAACATACACAGCTATGCCTTTCCAATCTCAAAAGGCCTGTTACCACCAACACAACATACACAGCTATGCCTTTCCAATTTCAAAAGACATTTTATCACCAACACAACATACACAGCTCTGCCTTTCCAGTCTCAAAAGGCATTTTATCACCAACACAACATACACAGCTATGCCTTTCTAATTTCAAAAGGCATTTTATCACCAACACAACATACACAGCTATGCCTTTCCAATTTCAAAAGGCCTTTTATCACCAACACAATATACACAGCTATGCCTTTCCAATCTCAAAAGGCATTTTATCACCAACACAACATACACAGCTATGCCTTTCCAATCTCAAAAGGCATTTTATCACCAACACAACACACACAGCTCTGCCTTTCCAATCTCAAAAGGCATTTTATCACCAACACAACATACACAGCTCTGCCTTTCCAATCTCAAAAGGCATTGTATCACCAACACAACATACACAGCTATGCCTTTCCAATCTCAAAAGCGAAGACGGGACTTTCTGCAAGCAGATTGATTGGAGAACCGGCTGAGTCCTAGTCACAACCAGAAAGACAGACATACGAACAAAGAAAGAGAAAAGCAGACAAGCAGACGGACTGACAGAATCAAGATCTGTATGATGATAATCATAGGCTGTCCTTAATGGTGCCGGAAGTGGACATCGCTCAGACTTCTCAAAGTCTTTTACCGACATGCAGTGTCAAAGCTTCGTGCAGAGAGCTTTGTGACGCTAGACTTCTCAAAGTCTTTTACCGACATGCAGTGTCAAAGCTTCGTGCAGAGAGCTTTGTGACGCTAGACTTCGCGAAGTCGACTTCGCCCGATTAATATTAGGCCAAAAAAGCCAGATTGAGAGACAGAATGGTAAGGCGAAGAGAGCGAGATTGAGAGACAGAATGGTAAGGTGAAGAGAGCGAGATTGAGAGACAGAATGATAAGGTGAAGAGAGCGAGATTGAGAGACAGAATGGTAAGGCGAAGAGAGCGAGATTGAGAGACAGAATGGTAAGGTGAAGAGAGCGAGATTGAGAGACAGAATGGTAAGGTGAAGAGAGCGAGATTGAGAGACAGAATGGTAAGGTGAAGAGAGCGAGATTGAGAGACAGAATGGTAAGGCGAAGAGAGCGAGATTGAGAGACAGAATGGTAAGGTGAAGAGAGCGAGATTGAGAGACAGAATGGTAAGGTGAAGAGAGCGAGATTGAGAGACAGAATGGTAAGGTGAAGAGAGCGAGATTGAGAGACAGAATGGTAAGGCGAAGAGAGCGAGATTGAGAGACAGAATGGTAAGGTGAAGAGAGCCAGATTGAGAGACAGAATGGTAAGGTGAAGAGAGCGAGATTGAGAGACAGAATGGTAAGGCGAAGAGAGCGAGATTGAGAGACAGAATGGTAAGGCGAAGAGAGCGAGATTGAGAGACAGAATGGTAAGGCGAAGAGAGCGAGATTGAGAGACAGAATGGTAAGGTGAAGAGAGCGAGATTGAGAGACAGAATGGTAAGGTGAAGAGAGCGAGATTGAGAGACAGAATGGTGAGGTGAAGAGAGCCAGATTGAGAGACAGAATGGTAAGGTGAAGAGAGCGAGATTGAGAGACAGAATGGTAAGGCGAAGAGAGCGAGATTGAGAGACAGAATGGTAAGGTGAAGAGAGCGAGATTGAGAGACAGAATGGTAAGGCGAAGAGAGCGAGATTGAGAGACAGAATGGTAAGGTGAAGAGAGCCAGATTGAGAGACAGAATGGTAAGGTGAAGAGAGCGAGATTGAGAGACAGAATGGTAAGGCGAAGAGAGCGAGATTGAGAGACAGAATGGTAAGGCGAAGAGAGCGAGATTGAGAGACAGAATGGTAAGGCGAAGAGAGCGAGATTGAGAGACAGAATGGTAAGGCGAAGAGAGCGAGATTGAGAGACAGAATGGTAAGGTGAAGAGAGCGAGATTCATGACGTCTGAGAGCGTGGCGACAAGACGCACTTTAGGGACGCACAAGACGCATGGACAGGGGACGCACAAGAAGACAAGTCCCATATATAAACACACCTCGGACTGCAAAAACTCAGCCCTCCAGGAACAGAAAAATAAAGATGATATTTATGTGACCCTGTACGCGGTAGCCATTACTAACAGCTCCAGAACGGCCTGGTCTCCCTGGTGGAAAAACATCGTTGAGATGGGTGGACCTTTTTTTTTCTGACGTCCGTGTTTCGCTTTTAATTCTCTCCTCACCATTCCCCGCACAGGGGACGTTACTTTTTCTCTGATTTAGAGTTATCGTCCGTGGGGAATCCAACTTGATTTTCTTTCCGACTGCGCTTTCCAAAAAGCTTGATTGCGCTCTCGTCCGGACCGCACCACCTTCCGCGTCTTCCATGCGAAAGAGGTCTGCGCCAAGGGAAATAAGTCTGTTTACGTCGTTGACACCCGCGAAAATAAATGGATGCGCTAACAGTGTTGACGATGATTGGGGGTATCAGTGCGTTAGCCGTGTGCAGGCTTCCACCTCCCACCCACCCACCCACCCCCTCCACCTCTTCCCACAGGTCTCCAGGGAGAGGGGGTTGCTCGGCTGCTGAGATTTCATTGCGAGGGAGCGTGTGTTATAACAACCATTTCAGCAGACCTCAAGGAGATTTTTATGAGTTTTGCAAACACCCACTCAAGGCTGAGTAGTGTATGGAATTTCGTGTACACTCGGGAGATTTTCTTGTTTTATTCTTTTATTCTTTTTGGAGACTTTCTTGTGTGCTGTTTTTGACTTCAGATATGGAGATCCAGGTACACTCCGGAGAGTTTTGTTTAGATGGTTGTTAATGTGTTGTTTCTCCGTGGGTTTTTTTTTTGGGGGGGGAGGGGGGTGGGGAATGATTTATTTTTATTGTTGCTGCTGTTCGCTCTGTGGCTACGCTTGACTTGGTTTTATTTTGGTTTGAATTCCTAGATGGGGTGTTTGCTTGCTTTCCTTGTTTGCTTTCGTCCACGTTATTAGTTGTTTTCAGGATATCTCCTGCTTTTCGCCTTGGCTGACTGAGTTTTATTTCCGTTCGAAATCTTCGATGATATATGTTTGCTGTTCTTTGTCTGTATCTGTCTGTCGGTCAGTCTCTGTCTGTCTCTGTCTGTCTCTGTCTGTCTCTGTCTGTCTGTCTCTGTCTCTGTCTGTCTCTGTCTGTCTGTCTCTGTCTGTCTCTGTCTGTCTGTCTGTCTCTGTCTGTCTCTGTCTGTCTCTGTCTGTCTGTCGCTGTCTGTCTGTCTCTGTCTGTCTGTCTCTGTCTGTCTGTCTGTCTCTGTCTGTCTGTCCTGTCTGTCTGTCTGTGTCTGTCTGTCTGTGTCTGTCTGTCTGTGTCTGTCTGTCTCTGTCTGTCTGTCTGTGTCTGTCTCTGTCTGTCTGTCTGTGTCTGTCTGTCTGTGTCTGTCTGTCTGTGTCTGTCTGTCTATGTCTGTCTGTATGTCTGTCTGTGTCTGTCTGTCTGTCTGTCTGTCTGTCTGTGTCTATCTCTGTCTATCTGTCTGTGTCTGTCTGTCTCTGTCTGTCTCTGTCTGTCTCTGTCTGTCTGTCTGTCTGTCTCTGTCTGTCTCTCTTGATGCTTGTGTAGATGTCTGTAAAGACGTCTGTCCGTCGAGATGTATCTCTTTCGCTCTCTCTGTCTCTGTCTCTGTCTCTCTGTCTCTGTCTCTCTCTCTGTCTCTCTCTCTGTCTCTCTCTCTCTCTCTCTCTCTCTCTCTCTCTCTCTCTCTCTCTCTCTCTCTCTCTCTCTCTCTCTCTCTCTCTCTCTCTCTCTCCCCCCCCCCCCCCCGTCTTTCTCTCTGTCTGTCTGTCTGTCGGTCTGTCTCAGTGTCGGTCTGTCTGTCTGTCTCTGTCTCTCTGTCTCTCTCTCTCTTACCCCCCCACCCCTCTCTCTCTCTCTCTCTCTCTCTCTCTCTCTCTCTCTCTCTCTCTCTCTCTCTCTCTCTCTCTCTCTCTCTCTCTTTGGAAGCTTTCTTGTATTTTTTAGCGAATCATGTCTGGCTGTTTTTAACGGCCGTATTGAGATGGGGTGTAAAGTTGCATAGTGTGTTTTCGTTCATTGCCATTAATGTTGCTCTCCGCTTTGCTTGAGTAGCCCGGATGATCTGTGTTTTCATTTCTTCTACGCTCCACGCAACTCTGCAGGTGTTGTTGTTTGTAGGGTGTTGTTTATGAGGATTAGTTTCCAATTTCAGTGCATGGTGCAATCAAAATATGTTTTCTTTTTCATTCTGTTTCTGTTTTCGTATTTTCTCTTCTGTGCGTTTTTTCCCTTTTCCGCCGGTGGTCGAAAAGAAAAGAAATAACTGTGCTGTTTGCAAAGGGCGTTTGTTGCGTGATTCTGTTCAAGTCTTTTTCACTTTCAATTTCTTTTCATTACGTTGTCTTAGGCTTAAAGATTCAGCTTTGTTTAAGGAAAAATTTGAAATAAGTTTACCATGCAAATAGTCCGCGTACCAAAAGCGCATCGTCCACCCGTCCCCTCTCCCCCCCTCCCCTCTCCCCCCCCCCTCCCCCTCCCCTTGTTCAATAAGTCCAGAACAATCGCTCTCCCATTCTGACTCCAAACTAACCCCCCCCCCCTCCCTCCCCTAGCTGTTCAATGAGTCCAGAACAATCGCTCTCCCATTCTGACTCCAAACTACCCCCCCCCCCCCCCCTCCCGACCCCAGCCCCAGCACCTGTTTGATTGGTGAAACATATCGTGTGCCCCCCCCCTCCCCCCCTCCCCCCCCCCCCTCTCTGCTGTGTACGCACCATGTGACGTAAGGCGAGATGGACTGACGTCACGGAGCAACAGACACACCTCATTTAGGCCAGAGATTAAGACCATTGATCTCAACCCGTCGATCACTGAGACTGGCTTCCAGGCGTTCCTCCCTCTTGCACCACTGGCCTTTACCTACCCCGACCCTCACCCCACCCCCACCCGACCCCGACCCTCACCCCACCCCCACCCGACCCCCACCCTCACCCGACCCCCACCCTCACCCCACCCCACCCCCACCCGACACAGTTATTTCCGAACATCGTCTATTTCACCACACCTTCCCACAGACCACAACTCCACACACCACACCTTCCCACAGACCACAACACCACTCACCACACCTTCCCACAGACCACAACTCTACACACCACACCTTCCCACAGACCACAACTCTACACACCACACCTTCCCACAGACCACAACTCTACACACCACACCTTCCCACAGACCACAACTCTACAGACCACACCTTCCCACAGACCACAACTCCACACACCACACCTTCCCACAGACCACAACTCTACACACCACACCTTCCCACAGACCACAACTCTACAGACCACACCTTCCCACAGACCACAACTCTACACACCACACCTTCCCACAGACCACAACTCTACAGACCACACCTTCCCACAGACCACAACTCCACACACCACACCTTCCCACAGACCACAACTCTACAGACGACACCTTCCCACAGACCACAACTCCACACACCACACCTTCCCACAGACCACAACTCTACACACCACACCTTCCCACAGACCACAACTCTACACACCACACCTTCCCACAGACCACAACTCTACACACCACACCTTCCCACAGACCACAACTCCACACACCACACCTTCCCACAGACCACACCTTCCCACAGACCACAACTCTACACACCACACCTTCCCACAGACCACAACTCTACACACCACACCTTCCCACAGACCACAACTCCACACACCACACCTTCCCACAGACCACAACTCCACACACCACACCTTCCCACAGACCACAACACCACACACCACACCTTCCCACAGACCACAACTCTACACACCACACCTTCCCACAGACCACAACACCACACACCACACCTTCCCACAGACCACAACTCCACACACCACACCTTCCCACAGACCACAACTCTACACACCACACCTTCCCACAGACCACAACTCTACACACCACACCTTCCCACAGACCACAACTCCACTCACCACACCTTCCCACAGACCACAACACCACTCACCACACCTTCCCACAGACCACAACTCCACTCACCACACCTTCCCACAGACCACAACTCTACACACCACACCTTCCCACAGACCACAACACCACTCACCACACCTTCCCACAGACCACAACTCCACTCACCACACCTTCCCACAGACCACAACACCACTCACCACACCTTCCCACAGACCACAACTCCACTCACCACACCTTCCCACAGACCACAACTCTACACACCACACCTTCCCACAGACCACAACTCTACACACCACACCTTCCCACAGACCACAACTCTACACACCACACCTTCCCACAGACCACAACTCCACACACCACACCTTCCCACAGACCACAACTCCACACACCACACCTTCCCACAGACCACAACTCTACAGACGACACCTTCCCACAGACCACAACTCCACACACCACACCTTCCCACAGACCACAACTCTACACACCACACCTTCCCACAGACCACAACTCTACAGACGACACCTTCCCACAGACCACAACTCCACACACCACACCTTCCCACAGACCACAACTCCACACACCACACCTTCCCACAGACCACAACTCTACAGACCACACCTTCCCACAGACCACAACTCTACAGACCACACCTTCCCACAGACCACAACTCTACACACCACACCTTCCCACAGACCACAACTCCACACACCACACCTTCCCACAGACCACAACTCCACACACCACACCTTCCCACAGACCACAACTCTACACACCACACCTTCCCACAGACCACAACTCTACACACCACACCTTCCCACAGACCACAACACCACACACCACACCTTCCCACAGACCACAACTCTACACACCACACCTTCCCACAGACCACAACTCTACAGACGACACCTTCCCACAGACCACAACACCACTCACCACACCTTCCCACAGACCACAACTCCACAGACCACACCTTCCCACAGACCACAACTCTACACACCACACCTTCCCACAGACCACAACTCCACACACCACACCTTCCCACAGACCACAACTCTACACACCACACCTTCCCACAGACCACAACACCACTCACCACACCTTCCCACAGACCACAACACCACTCACCACACCTTCCCACAGACCACAACTCCACACACCACACCTTCCCACAGACCACAACTCCACACACCACACCTTCCCACAGACCACAACTCTACAGACGACACCTTCCCACAGACCACAACTCTACACACCACACCTTCCCACAGACCACAACTCTACACACCACACCTTCCCACAGACCACAACTCTACACACCACACCTTCCCACAGACCACAACTCTACACACCACACCTTCCCACAGACCACAACTCTACAGACCACACCTTCCCACAGACCACAACTCCACAGACCACACCTTCCCACAGACCACAACTCCACACACCACACCTTCCCACAGACCACAACTCCACACACCACACCTTCCCACAGACCACAACTCCACACACCACACCTTCCCACAGACCACAACTCCACACACCACACCTTCCCACAGACCACAACTCCACAGACCACACCTTCCCACAGACCACAACTCCACACACCACACCTTCCCACAGACCACAACTCCACACACCACACCTTCCCACAGACCACAACTCCACACACCACACCTTCCCACAGACCACAACTCCACACACCACACCTTCCCACAGACCACAACTCTACACACCACACCTTCCCACAGACCACAACTCTACACACCACACCTTCCCACAGACCACAACTCTACACACCACACCTTCCCACAGACCACAACTCTACACACCACACCTTCCCACAGACCACAACTCTACACACCACACCTTCCCACAGACCACAACTCTACAGACCACACCTTCCCACAGACCACAACTCCACAGACCACACCTTCCCACAGACCACAACTCTACACACCACACCTTCCCACAGACCACAACTCTACAGACCACACCTTCCCACAGACCACAACTCCACAGACCACACCTTCCCACAGACCACAACTCTACACACCACACCTTCCCACAGACCACAACTCTACACACCACACCTTCCCACAGACCACAACTCTACACACCACACCTTCCCACAGACCACAACTCCACACACCACACCTTCCCACAGACCACAACACCACTCACCACACCTTCCCACAGACCACAACACCACTCACCACACCTTCCCACAGACCACAACTCCACACACCACACCTTCCCACAGACCACAACTCCACACACCACACCTTCCCACAGACCACAACTCTACACACCACACCTTCCCACAGACCACAACTCCACACACCACACCTTCCCACAGACCACAACTCCACACACCACACCTTCCCACAGACCACAACTCCACACACCACACCTTCCCACAGACCACAACTCCACACACCACACCTTCCCACAGACCACAACTCCACACACCACACCTTCCCACAGACCACAATTCCACACACCACACCTTCCCACAGACCACAACTCCACACACCACACCTTCCCACAGACCACAACTCCACACACCACACCTTCCCACAGACCACAACTCCACACACCACACCTTCCCACAGACCACAACTCTACACACCACACCTTCCCACAGACCACAACTCCACACACCACACCTTCCCACAGACCACAACACCACTCACCACACCTTCCCACAGACCACAACACCACACACCACACCTTCCCACAGACCACAACTCTACACACCACACCTTCCCACAGACCACAACTCCACAGACCACACCTTCCCACAGACCACAACTCTACACACCACACCTTCCCACAGACCACAACTCCACAGACCACACCTTCCCACAGACCACAACTCCACACACCACACCTTCCCACAGACCACAACTCTACACACCACACCTTCCCACAGACCACAACTCCACAGACCACACCTTCCCACAGACCACAACTCCACACACCACACCTTCCCACAGACCACAACTCCACACACCACACCTTCCCACAGACCACAACTCTACACACCACACCTTCCCACAGACCACAACTCCACACACCACACCTTCCCACAGACCACAACACCACTCACCACACCTTCCCACAGACCACAACTCTACACACCACACCTTCCCACAGACCACAACTCCACACACCACACCTTCCCACAGACCACAACTCTACACACCACACCTTCCCACAGACCACAACTCTACACACCACACCTTCCCACAGACCACAACTCCACAGACCACACCTTCCCACAGACCACAACTCTACACACCACACCTTCCCACAGACCACAACTCTACACACCACACCTTCCCACAGACCACAACTCTACACACCACACCTTCCCACAGACCACAACTCTACACACCACACCTTCCCACAGACCACAACACCACACACCACACCTTCCCACAGACAACAACTCCACACACCACACCTTCCCACAGACCACAACTCTACACACCACACCTTCCCACAGACCACAACACCACTCACCACACCTTCCCACAGACCACAACTCCACACACCACACCTTCCCACAGACCACAACTCCACACACCACACCTTCCCACAGACCACAACTCTACACACCACACCTTCCCACAGACCACAACACCACTCACCACACCTTCCCACAGACCACAACTCCACACACCACACCTTCCCACAGACCACAACTCCACACACCACACCTTCCCACAGACCACAACACCACTCACCACACCTTCCCACAGACCACAACTCCACACACCACACCTTCCCACAGACCACAACTCCACACACCACACCTTCCCACAGACCACAACTCTACACACCACACCTTCCCACAGACCACAACTCCACACACCACACCTTCCCACAGACCACAACTCCACACACCACACCTTCCCACAGACCACAACTCCACACACCACACCTTCCCACAGACCACAACTCCACACACCACACCTTCCCACAGACCACAACTCCACACACCACACCTTCCCACAGACCACAACTCCACACACCACACCTTCCCACAGACCACAACACCACTCACCACACCTTCCCACAGACCACAACTCTACACACCACACCTTCCCACAGACCACAACTCTACACACCACACCTTCCCACAGACCACAACTCCACACACCACACCTTCCCACAGACCACAACTCCACACACCACACCTTCCCACAGACCACAACTCCACACACCACACCTTCCCACAGACCACAACTCCACACACCACACCTTCCCACAGACCACAACTCCACACACCACACCTTCCCACAGACCACAACTCCACACACCACACCTTCCCACAGACCACAACTCTACACACCACACCTTCCCACAGACCACAACTCTACACACCACACCTTCCCACAGACCACAACTCCACACACCACACCTTCCCACAGACCACAACTCTACACACCACACCTTCCCACAGACCACAACTCTACACACCACACCTTCCCACAGACCACAACTCCACACACCACACCTTCCCACAGACCACAACACCACTCACCACACCTTCCCACAGACCACAACACCACACACCACACCTTCCCACAGACCACAACACCACTCACCACACCTTCCCACAGACCACAACACCACACACCACACCTTCCCACAGACCACAACTCTACACACCACACCTTCCCACAGACCACAACACCACACACCACACCTTCCCACAGACCACAACACCACTCACCACACCTTCCCACAGACCACAACACCACACACCACACCTTCCCACAGACCACAACACCACTCACCACACCTTCCCACAGACCACAACACCACACACCACACCTTCCCACAGACCACAACTCTACACACCACACCTTCCCACAGACCACAACACCACACACCACACCTTCCCACAGACCACAACACCACTCACCACACCTTCCCACAGACCACAACACCACACACCACACCTTCCCACAGACCACAACTCTACACACCACACCTTCCCACAGACCACAACTCTACACACCACACCTTCCCACAGACCACAACTCTACACACCACACCTTCCCACAGACCACAACTCCACACACCACACCTTCCCACAGACCACAACTCTACACACCACACCTTCCCACAGACCACAACTCCACACACCACACCTTCCCACAGACCACAACTCTACAGACGACACCTTCCCACAGACCACAACTCTACACACCACACCTTCCCACAGACCACAACTCTACACACCACACCTTCCCACAGACCACAACTCTACAGACCACACCTTCCCACAGACCACAACTCTACACACCACACCTTCCCACAGACCACAACTCTACACACCACACCTTCCCACAGACCACAACTCCACACACCACACCTTCCCACAGACCACAACTCTACAGACCACACCTTCCCACAGACCACAACTCTACACACCACACCTTCCCACAGACCACAACTCCACACACCACACCTTCCCACAGACCACAACTCTACACACCACACCTTCCCACAGACCACAACTCCACAGACCACACCTTCCCACAGACCACAACTCTACACACCACACCTTCCCACAGACCACAACTCTACACACCACACCTTCCCACAGACCACAACTCTACACACCACACCTTCCCACAGACCACAACTCTACACACCACACCTTCCCACAGACCACAACACCACACACCACACCTTCCCACAGACCACAACTCCACACACCACACCTTACCACAGACCACAACTCTACACACCACACCTTCCCACAGACCACAACACCACTCACCACACCTTCCCACAGACCACAACTCCACACACCACACCTTCCCACAGACCACAACTCCACACACCACACCTTCCCACAGACCACAACTCTACACACCACACCTTCCCACAGACCACAACACCACTCACCACACCTTCCCACAGACCACAACTCCACACACCACACCTTCCCACAGACCACAACTCCACACACCACACCTTCCCACAGACCACAACACCACTCACCACACCTTCCCACAGACCACAACTCCACACACCACACCTTCCCACAGACCACAACTCCACACACCACACCTTCCCACAGACCACAACTCTACACACCACACCTTCCCACAGACCACAACTCCACACACCACACCTTCCCACAGACCACAACTCCACACACCACACCTTCCCACAGACCACAACTCCACACACCACACCTTCCCACAGACCACAACTCCACACACCACACCTTCCCACAGACCACAACTCCACACACCACACCTTCCCACAGACCACAACTCCACACACCACACCTTCCCACAGACCACAACACCACTCACCACACCTTCCCACAGACCACAACTCTACACACCACACCTTCCCACAGACCACAACTCTACACACCACACCTTCCCACAGACCACAACTCCACACACCACACCTTCCCACAGACCACAACTCCACACACCACACCTTCCCACAGACCACAACTCCACACACCACACCTTCCCACAGACCACAACTCCACACACCACACCTTCCCACAGACCACAACTCCACACACCACACCTTCCCACAGACCACAACTCCACACACCACACCTTCCCACAGACCACAACTCTACACACCACACCTTCCCACAGACCACAACTCTACACACCACACCTTCCCACAGACCACAACTCTACACACCACACCTTCCCACAGACCACAACTCCACACACCACACCTTCCCACAGACCACAACTCCACACACCACACCTTCCCACAGACCACAACACCACTCACCACACCTTCCCACAGACCACAACTCCACACACCACACCTTCCCACAGACCACAACACCACTCACCACACCTTCCCACAGACCACAACACCACAGACCACACCTTCCCACAGACCACAACACCACACACCACACCTTCCCACAGACCACAACACCACACACCACACCTTCCCACAGACCACAACACCACACACCACACCTTCCCACAGACCACAACACCACACACCACACCTTCCCACAGACCACAACTCTACACACCACACCTTCCCACAGACCACAACTCCACACACCACACCTTCCCACAGACCACAACTCCACACACCACACCTTCCCACAGACCACAACTCCACACACCACACCTTCCCACAGACCACAACTCCACACACCACACCTTCCCACAGACCACAACTCTACACACCACACCTTCCCACAGACCACAACACCACTCACCACACCTTCCCACAGACCACAACTCTACACACCACACCTTCCCACAGACCACAACACCACACACCACACCTTCCCACAGACCACAACTCCACAGACGACACCTTCCCACAGACCACAACTCCACAGACGACATCTTCCCACAGACCACAACTCCAC